>NW_019386694.1:873446-880702 GCF_000671375.1 Centruroides sculpturatus | reverse complement strand
ATAAATTTTAATTTTTGAAATCTTTTAAAAGCATTTTCAAAATGAAATAATTATTTTTTGGCTTAAAAATTACTTTTCATATTTTATAATTATGAAAAATAAATTTTAATTTTTGAAATCTTTTAAAAGCATTTTCAAAATGAAATAATTATTTTTTGGCTTAAAAATTACTTTTCATATTTTATAATTATGAAAAATAAATTTTAATTTTTGAAATCTTTTAAAAGCATTTTCAAAATGAAATAATTATTTTTTGGCTTAAAAATTACTTAAAAGATTTCTACAAATTATTTTATTTTTTTGGAAGATTTTTAGTAAATAAAATCTTATAAATTTTAAAGTATACTTTCGTAATAAATAATTTTACAACTTTTATAAATTGAAGTTAGAAATTATTCAGGTAAAAATTTACTTTAAAATTCATAAGAATTAATTACTTAAAAGTCTTATAAAAGTTAAAATAATGTTTTAAATTATTTAAAAGTAAGTTTTAAGCATAAGAATTGTTTAAATGTCAAGTATGTAAAATTAAATTTAAATATTAAAAAATAATTTTCTAGCTTAAAAATTATAAAATTAATTACGTATGAAAAATAATTTTATAATTTTAATTTTTAATTAATAAAGATTTACACAAATTATTTATACCTTTTTTAAGTAATTAAATGCTTATAAAGTAACCTTTCACAAGAATAATTTTTATCTTGCTCTATTCAAGTTTAGATTACATTAAAAAAAAGCATTTTATATAAACTTAGTTTTAAAAATATGATAATTATATGATTTTAATAATATAATAATGTTAAATATTTATAAATAATTATAAGATATTAAACTCTTTTTAAGGAACAAGTCTAAAATGTATAAAAATGTTAATATTTGCAAAACAAGAGCTTTAAAGTATAAGAATAATTAATATTAATCAATGTGTGCTGCAGATTCTTATAATAATGTGATAAAAAAATTAATTTTTTTGTAAATCAGCGCCTTAAAAGAATATTAAAAAATGTAATAAATTTACAAAATGCAATAAAACTGTCCAGAAAAAATTAAGAATAATCTTTTGTTTTTAAATTCCTACCAAAATTAAATATTCTAGAATTAAATTATTATTATGGTTATTATTTTAAGTATCTAGGATACAAATTAATAATTAAATTTCCTTTCTTTATTTTTTATTTACGAAATTAAATAAAATAGAAGGCATTAAGAATTAAAGTAGAATTAAAGAGGAATTTTTTTTCCTTTATTAGCGAATCAATAGACCATAATATTTAAGGGAAGGGGAAAAATCGTCAATTGATATAATTACATCAACTTAATCGAATGTAAAAAAAGATCAGAATATTTGCACGCGAGCATGTAATGCGATCAATGCTAATGTGAACATTTTTGTAACATTTTTTTTTTTAATTTAATTCTATAAAAGATATTTAATTCTTATTGAAACTCCTTTATAACAAGTCTCATTATCATCATCTAACATAATCTAAATCAAAAGAGACATAACTTATTATTTAATTTTTTTTTTCCTTAGAATGCCAAGGCTATTAAATCGATCGAATGTTATATACAGAGATGCCTTTAATTTAATATAAATTTTTAAATATTTAAATTTTTGTATAATTAATAAATAAATTGTTAAATATTTATTTTTTAAAATAAACATTAACTTGTTTTCTAGCTATTAAAATTATAAATTACCCATTGGAATAAAATTACTTAAAAGGTTGAACTGATTTATCACATTCTTCTTCTTTTTTCCTTTATATATATTATATATATAAAACATTGAAGATAACTTTTCTTACTGAATATTCCCAAAGAACATTAAAGAAATTTTATTAAAATGAAGGAAAAAAATTAAGTAAATTCGTTGAACGAAAACAAATTGTATGAATTTCCTGCGGGTGTAATTTTGATAATATATAATGTCGGATATACTTTAAAAAAAAAAACCTTTAGATAAAAATTAGAATCTCCACTTGTGATTTGATGATTATAAGGTACTTTATTTGAACTTTTTTCTTATTTAATCAGTTAATTTATCCGAAATTTATACCTTACAAAGATGTATTATTTTTTTCTTAATCGAAAATCTATGTAGATTTTTATTATACAGTATAATTAAAAATTAATTTTTTATATTTATGTATATCTTAAATCTATATAGTGTCGTGAATAATATAAAATAAAATAAATAGAGTAATAAGTATCTTTAATCGATCTTTTTAAAGAAAGCGTATAAAGTAAAGAAATAGCCCTATATAAAAATAAAATATTAATGATGATTAAGTCTGAAATATTACCTTCTTTATTATACGTGTATAAAAAATAAGTATATAAAAATAAAATAAAGATGATACTTAAGTGATATAAACTGTGTTAGTCTTGTAGAATGGGAATTTTACAATTTTTTAAAAATTTAAGCGTAAAGTATCTTTCGCGCTTTTTAAAATTGTAAGCTAAAGTGATGTTTACATTTTCTAGCATACAAAATATAATCTATACTTTATTTTCTTACATTTTATATTATTCTTTAGAACAGATATTATTAACCTTTTTTCCTTTGAATATTTAAAATATGCTCTTGTATCCTATAAAAAAGTTCGCTAAGTTTTTTATTTAAGAAAATGTAAGATCATCCCATATTTCGCATGCATTTTAGACTAACTTCAAGGGCTGTACTGTACTGTACATCTTGAGCAATTTTCAATTCACAGAAATATCCACCAAAAACCTCAAAGTGTACTGGCACAAACCTCAAATATCCCTAAAACCAGCTATTTTATAGCTGCAATAAGATATAGTAATTTGATGTGTGTGTGTATATATGCCTATTATTATTTTTATTCTATTTATATATATTATTTTTATATTAATTTTTTACACATAAAATAAGTATATTTAAAGTATAAGCAACAGAAATGTTTAATAATGTTAAGTAATAAAATGCTATTCCGAATAATGTAAGTAGGAAAAAATACAAAAAAAATCTTAAATTTTTTAATATATTTGTATTGTTTTATAATTTATTCAGATTTTGATAATATATATTTCCTTTTAACAAAATGAATATTTTTGTATACTTATTTTTAAACTAATATACAGTAAAATAAACAAAGATGAATATACAATATGTTCTTTATTCTGTTTTTCTTTCCTATAGGTAAGAAAGAAGATCAACCTCTTGACTATTTTTTAAAGTTTTTCTGTTTGAATTAATGCATTTAATGGAGACATTAAAATATATACTTTTTTATTTTTATTTTATTTTTTTTCTACTGATAAAAAAAATGTCAGAAAATAGAATAATTCAATCTTCATTATTGAATTTTTGTATTTCTCTTTTTTAAAAAAATTATTAAAAAGTTTTCTGATTTAAAAATATTAATAAATTTAAAAAAAAATAAATTTATTTTAATGAATTATTTAAATTAATTTAAACAGCGCTTGAAATAAAAAAAAATTTCTTTGATATTTTGAATAAATGCATTCTAATTTTTAAAAATATGATTAGATTTTATTTATTTATATAATACATTTGAAAGTACAAATTTTGTAGAGGTTATAATCGAAGTCATTTATTATTAATCTAATTTTAAAAACTAAACTTTTCTATATTTATTAAATCTATAAATAAAAAGTCGAGTATTTTATTAAATTCATTTAGAGGAAGATGAAGAGGAAGAGGATGAAGAAAAAGTGAAGGAGACAAGTTTAATTTTCGTCTAATTTTTATAAAATATTAATCAATAATTATAAAAAGAAAAGCAATTTTCTTCTTTCAATTTATTTAACAATTTATTGTTAAAGTTATTGTCCAGATTGTGTTGCAGTATTTATCAAAACTTCAAAATTTCTTCTTTCGCCACATTTCACCCTTTCTCTTTAACTTTCGCTATCTTTTCTTTACTTTTTTCCTTCTATTTTTAGTCAAGTTTATCAGCAAATTTTTATTCTTTCTTACATTTTTTGAAATATTTGTGGATCCATTTTATCGGCTCGTGTAACTAGTGTACAGAAAAATCTATTAATATGTTAGAATGACGTTACACAGAAGATAAACAACAGCCTAAGCTATAAAAATATTTAAAAATTAAACTAAATGTGATTTAACTTTAATTCCATACAAAATAAATTTTAAATTAATATCTTAAATCTTAATTTAGTCCAAAAAACTTAATGCTTTCTGTATATAATCGAAAATATAATTTAGAAAGATGTGAATAAAACAAATTATCCGAGGATTAAAGTTTAAATTTCCAAACTTAAAAAGAGGAAGAAGTTGTGAGGTAACTGAACAAAATGAGTAAAGTTTCTTAGAATGTCACTGAGATTATATAGCTGGAAGAAATAGCAGAATGTCTTAGAATTTATTGAGCTGAGAGATTACGTGTATGAGAGGTAGTTGAATTTTCTCGAAAGTCTTTAAACACCAGAAGAAAAAAAGCCAATTTTCTTCTTTCAATTTATTTAACAATTTATTGTTAAAGTTATTGTCCAGATTGTGTTGCAGTATTTATCAAAACTTCAAAATTTCTTCTTTCGCCACATTTCACCCTTTCTCTTTAACTTTCGCTATCTTTTCTTTACTTTTTTCCTTCTATTTTTAGTCAAGTTTATCAGCAAATTTTTATTCTTTCTTACATTTTTTGAAATATTTGTGGATCCATTTTATCGGCTCGTGTAACCAGTGTACAGAAAAATCTATTAATATGTTAGAATGACGTTACACAGAAGATAAACAACAGCCTAAGCTATAAAAATATTTAAAAATTAAACTAAATGTGATTTAACTTTAATTCCATACAAAATAAATTTTAAATTAATATCTTAAATCTTAATTTAGTCCAAAAAACTTAATGCTTTCTGTATATAATCGAAAATATAATTTAGAAAGATGTGAATAAAACAAATTATCCGAGGATTAAAGTTTAAATTTCCAAACTTAAAAAGAGGAAGAAGTTGTGAGGTAACTGAACAAAATGAGTAAAGTTTCTTAGAATGTCACTGAGATTATATAGCTGGAAGAAATAGCAGAATGTCTTAGAATTTATTGAGCTGAGAGATTACGTGTATGAGAGGTAGTTGAATTTTCTCGAAAGTCTTTAAACACCAGAAGAAAAAAAGCTAGAAAGATGCTGGAACTTTAGAAGAAAATTATATTAATTCGCGAGATATCATTGCCCAAAAGAGAATAGAAACTGTAAGTGAAAGGCTAGAAATATCTAAGATGTCATTGAGAGAAAATAAGCAGGTGGACCTTAGGGAAAATAAGAGAGAAAAAAGGTTAGAAGTTGATGAAAGAGATGAGAACTTTTTAATGATATATTTTTTTTCTTTTGATAGAAAAGCATAATTATCCTATAGACATCAGCATAACATGATTGATATCTTCGACATACAAAACGTCTTCTCTTTTTCCAGATTAAGAAATTTTCTTCCTGATTTGTGATCTGTCATTTTACGGATGCCGTAATCCATCATAGATAGTAATTAACTCCCTGATAAATTTTGTGCTGACTTGTATAAATCATTTTAAAAATACATAATTAATTTCTGACAGCAGTGATTGTCTCTAAGAGAACGTTGGGTATTTTTCTTAACACTACTTTCATAGTTAAAACGAGAAGAATAAAAGAAAGAAAAAAAGATTTACATCACTCCTCCGATATTACTTTATTCATAATTGGATAGGAAGATAAATGCAAACTATAATTCTTTTACAATTAAATTAAAGCATTTATTATTATTCTTCTTTTCTTTTTTTCAGTTTTAATTTTATTTTTACGCCTAGAAATTTATAAGATAAAAATCTGTTACAAAGACAATTATCTCTTTGTAATATAGAACTGGTTTTTGTAACTTGCTAGTAGCCATTAACATCAATCTTTCAGACAAAGGGTATCCAGTTAAGCTGATAAAGAAAGTTTTCCCAGCAAATCTTGATTAACAAGACTAGTATTTGAGATCTGCCAACAATATTTAATTCACTTCTTGCATAAGGAATTTATATGATGCTGGAGAATATACAATAATTAATATTAATTTGTAAGATAAAAATTGTCTTCTTTATAGTCTCGTGTGTTTTTGATGGATAAATAAGCTTTAATTTATAGGATATAACTGATTTTTTGACTATAAAAAGTTTATTTTATATTTATATTTTAACTAGAAAGTGTTTAATATAAATAAAAATATGAATTTTTGAGATTATAGAATCAATTTTTTATGTTGTTTATATTCTTCTATCATTACTTCACTAGTAATCCACACAAGAAATAATCGATAATATCCACATGTCGACATATAAACAAGTTATATATGATTTCGAGATCCTTTTTTATCTTATATTTCATGTTGAGTACAGAAAATTTATCATAATAAACAATTAAAAAGATTCTTCTTTGTTGAAAATTAAATTTTAATTACAGGAGACTTACTTAAATTTGTATTTTAAATAAAAATTAAGTCTTGTATACGTAAATATCAAAACAAAAAAAAAAAAAGCGAAAAACTTAACCAACTTTCATAAAATAAGTATAATTAACCCATACTATTTCCTCTTCGGATTGTTTTTTGTTGTTTATAATTAAATTTATTAATAAATTAGTGAATTGAATCAAATTTTATTAACTTTTTAATATGTTTACGTATTTTTTAATTAAAAAAACTAAACAGAGCTAGTAAATTGAATCAAGATGCAATAAAATTAAGAAGATTTTTTAAAAAATAATATTTAATTTTCGAAACACCGAATATATGTAATATTTTTTTATTTTCATTTAAGAAGCTTTTCCATTAATTTCTTTAATGAATAAAAATATATTTACTCTCTGAATAAATACTGAATAAATGAATAGTTTGTAATTTCGATTTGTAGTTTTTAAATAGTCTAAAATTAATAAAAAGAAAAAAATCAATAACGTAGAAACATTTTAATTTTGAGAATTCGTTAATCGTAACAACATGGTGTTTATGTTTTTAGAACACAAATTACTCATACAGAAGCACTGCTCTTGATTAAATACCATGCTCTAAGAGCACTAAATATTCTTAAAATACTATTTTAGCATTTAAAATTGAAAGTACTAATTGCCAATTAAAATTGAAGTTTTAAGAGCATCTAGTGCTCTTAAAAGCACTAACTGCTCTTAAAATTTGATTAACAAGATCAGTTGAATGTGTAATACCAGAATTTTTAAAGAAATTTTTATAACATATTTTTATTTATTTATATAATACATTTGAAA
>NW_019386694.1:842127-873235 GCF_000671375.1 Centruroides sculpturatus | reverse complement strand
ATAAATCTAATATTTGATATCAACCTTATTGATATCAGGTGCTCTTACTAGCGTAATTAATACCTTTGGGTGTTGTCGAGAACACCTAGAGGCATTAATTACTTTAAGCATCTATCCAAAAGGTGCCAAAGTTTAACCATTGCAGACTAGAATTTAGTATCTAAGGACAATATTTCTCAATCTTTGGTTAATCTGCAATACTGGATTTTAGCCTGAGGACAACTACAGACATTAATTATTTTATACATAATGGATTTGACTTTAACCAATTCAAACTGAATTATATAATTCAACATTAATACGGCTTTGTACTAAATCAGAATTAGGTATTTTTATCTTTAAAAAAAAGTAAATAATTAGTCTATTTTATAAGCAGTTTAACTATTTAAGAGATATTCAAGCTCTAAACGGCGAGTCTATTTTTTTTCAATTTTAATATAAATAATTAAAATTTAATTATATTTCATTGTGATTAATGATTATATATTATAATATATAATTGATTTTTCCGTATCGACTGATAGGAATTGATCTTCGTAGTTAAACTATTAAATTTTAATATTAATCCTTAGGTCCGTAGAGATATAATATACAATAATCCTCTAACAGTAATCTTTATGCTCTGCAGTATTCTGAAACAGTCAATGAGATCAATAAACAAGTTAAAAATAGCTGAAGGGAGTATTAAGTTTCAAAAGTTAGATTTCTTCTTTCTCCCTTCGTTATCTAACTATCTTTATTGGAAGAGAAAGTGTTTTATTCTTTCAATTTCAGCGAATTTATACTAAAATACACCGAATAAAAAATACAATATAGTTAATACTTCTCAATACTTTAAAAAATCTAGAAAAAATATATATTTTATTATAAAGCATCAAAAAAATGAAGTTATTAGCGTTGAGACTGTAAGTGATATGTTTTCTCAGAGGATGCTACATTTATATAATATTTTCTTTCCTGAATAATATCATAAGTACTTATCTCCCATTGATCTTTAGATCCTACAAATATCAAACACCCTTAAAGGTCGGCGGTGTCTCTAAGGTTTATATCAACCATCTAAATATATATATATATATATATATATATTAAATAAAACTCGAATTTTACCTTAGAAAATACAGAAATTTCATAGATTTAAAGTGTAGTAATAGCATTTTACAAATGTTTTTTGTAAATTAATTTTTAAGACTTTTAAATTATTCTATTAATCCTTTAAATATAAAATTATAATTAATTTTTTTTGTAAAAATAATTAAAATTTTGCATTAGTTTTTAAAATTTTAATCTTCTTACAGATGATGTGTATCGAAAATTTAAAAAATGATTTAAAAAATATATACGTGGAATAAAATGGCTAGTTGTTTATAATTAAAAGTAATTACGGTTAAACAAAAGAAATGAGAGAAAATTTTGTTTAAACTAAAAGAGAATTAGAGATTTAAAAAGAAAAAATGTTGTTATTCTTTCCAGTTCGGCTATTTTCTAAGGTGTTTTTTGCATATTTCACAAATGGACAAAATAGAGAATAGCTGAAGATAAGATCTTGTCTGTAACAAATTGGAAAAAACGGTTGGATTTTACTTCAGGTAAAAGAATTTAGGAGATAATAAATAAAAATTGTATAAAGAAGAAAGAAAAAATACAATAAAGACGACGAAGCGAAAAGTCAACTTTATTAGAAGATGCTGATTTCGAGTCTTGTAACTAACAAGAAGAGAATTTGGAAAAAGAGAAAATTCTTTCTATTCTTTCTTTAGGAAAGAAAGTTCATAACAAATACAGAAAATATAAATCTAGAAAATGGCAAATAAAAAATAAAAATTATTCTTTTATTAATCAATTTAATAGCATTAAATGTGGCAGTATTTATAGATAATGCCACATATTCGATTCTTAAATCAATTATATTTTAAGATAAAAAAAAATAAATATATTTAATAGGAAAAAGTAAAGTATTTAGCGATATAATAAATACTACTTTAGTGTTATCTTTAAAGATAATTAAAATCTACAAAACGATAGTTTAAACCTCGTGCATCGACATTTGATAAAGTGGAGGAAGGAGAATTCGTTCAGTAAGATTAAGAGCATTCAATCTAAAAACATTAAAATTACAATATTGATGTTTTGGATCTTATAAATCGTTTTGTCAGGATCATTTTTATTCTTTTCTTCGATAAATATATTCCGAAGATTTGGTGTTGTTTAAAATTTCAATCAAGCAAAGATTTGTCGTTTTCTAAGACTTATGGTAAATCAAAAAACGAAATACAAAACTCCCATCTTTTCTGATTTATCGATGAAACGATTATGGGAATTAGAGACTCTAAGCTTCTAAGATTCTATCACTAGCATTTTTCACAGGATACATAAATATGTAAGAATTGTAAAACTTGTTTAAATTTAAAACAAGAATGTCAGTATGTGATATAAATAATCCTAACTCAGGGGTCTCCAAACTTTTTTGACTGTCGACCCCTTCAACGCTTCTTCAACCTTTTCTTTTCGTTTCTTTTTCTTTTTTTTTTTGCTAAAGTTAATAATAATGAGCAATTATTTATTGTAACATCGTCACAATGTTGGGCTTCAATTTTTTTATCATGTTTTTAATTTATTTAACTTAAAATATATACTCTCCACTACGAATTAGTAATGGCTTGCTCCTGTACATCATACTTTTCTTTTAACAATAGAGTCGTGCTAGTCATCTAACACTTTTCAGGGGAGAATTTTTAATTGAAATAACGTGACTTTCGGTGTAAATCGGAAGTTTTTATATAGTTAATCGGGGCGCTTTCTGCCCATAAGGTTTCCATATCTGGTCTCGTCTTTCAGCTATCTAACTCTGTTCTCAAGATTGAGGAAAGACAGACAGACGGACGACAGTAGTAATTTATATGTCTATAATTTTTTTTCAAATTGCAGCCCAATAATAATAATTAGTATTAGTAATAGTAACAATAATAGTATTATTACAAATAAATCTGGTGAATCAATATTAATCTAAACACCATTTTTATAGAAAAGATCTTAGTGTGCAAATTTACATTCTGAACTGTCATATGCATAACTCATTAAACTAATAATTTTAAGATGAATCGTTTTCAATTGACCCCCGAAAATGCCCTATCGATATAGAACACTTTGGAGGCGGATCCTAATTAACAGATCTAGAATTATGTAATGTATGTGTATTGGGATGGGATCGAAAGATGAAAACTCAAAATTTTACGCACGAAAAAGAATATGTTATGAAACATTCATATTATCATCTATAGCAATAAGTATAGTACAGGGCATAGATATATTAAATATAAGCTCTAAGATCAGTGGTTTATCTTGCATTTGTGCTAATATATACACTCTATTGTTTGTTTTAATAGCATATACTGATTATGAATAAAACAGCATATTTTTTATTTCATAGAGTATTAATACTGTAATTTATAGCTCCTTTTTTCATTGAGAGCTCAAGGTATATATCCATGGTGGGCTTAGCAAGGAAGGGGTACACAAGAGTATTATTTATACCAGGGCTGGTTAAACTTTGTCACGACAGGGACTCTTATAGACTCTTACTGCAATTCCTGTATATTTTAATTTTAATAATTAAGTATACATAAATAACTATCCACTATATAAAAATACAGTGGGTGATCGGTTAACGAACATAATCCGTTCCAAGACTTTGTTCGCTATCCGAATTGTTCGTTAACCGATTATGAATTTACCATAGGTTTGTATGGGAATTTGATTAATTCGTTCTGGAGACACCCCAAAATAAAAAAATACTGTATATACTTTCTTACTACGTTTATTTATATGTAATAATAAAAATACATATATACACAGAATGTGCATTTTTATTAGTTATGGTTTTTTGTTTGTGGGGGTTAAATAATCTGTCTAATGTCGATTGCTTTTCTCTCTTCTTCGGGATTTTTCAGAAGTAATTAATAGCATTGTAATTGTAGAGATCCCCAAGCCTATTAACCTCAACCTGGTTTGTATGCCATTCTAAGACCGTTGATCTGACATCCCCCATTTCTTCAAAAGATCTTTAATTAATAGCAGATATCGGCATTAATCCTCTTTTTCAGAATAAAACATATNAATATATAGCTTTTAATTATAAATTAATTATAAGAAATAATCTAACAAAGGTGTTCTTACTGAACAAAGATTGTAACAAGAGGAAAATTAATAAAGTATAATAATTCAATGTTCATTTTTTGTTTAATTATATTAAAAAGTAATATAAAACATTGATTTTTTAATATTATTAGATGTTTAATTATATAATATAATATGTAAAAAGCCAATATATAAATCAATATCACTTGAAGAAATATCAAAGGTTATCAAAAATCAATATCATATCACTAAGAGATCGATAAAAAAAATCAAGTAGTTTATATAAAAATAAAGGAATATTTTAATTAATTTTTTAATATTAAATTTTTAAGAAAAATTATATAATCAACAAAGATAATGTAATCAGTAATTAAAGCTTTGCATCAAAATATGAAGGGATAACGACGAAATACGATATTTAAATATGATACTCATTATCTCTTCTTTTTGGATACTTCTAGACACGTGAATGAGCTTAAAATAAATTATAAATTAAATATATTATACATAACGTTAAAAGTTTAATTATAATTTATGTTGTAGTCGTATACAAAATGTTTTATAGGGAAGTCCATTGCAAGGGATGTAAGAGGATTGATATTTATAAAAATATTTCTGATAGATTAATATTATTAAAGAAAAGTTGATGGATGTTTGTAAAATACTCGACTCTTGGCTATTGATATAGCAACATATGAAAGAAATCTTTAAAATAATCCATCTCAGAGGAGAGTTTTGATGTTATTGGAAAGCATAATTTTTTACAAAGATAGATATACCATTTTAAGTTGACAAGTAACAAAGACGCAGATAAAATAGATGAGAAAAAAAGAGTTTCGTCATTTCATATCCCATCCATGGAAAGAATTTAATGGAAGAGGATATGATGGGTTTGGCAGATAAATCAGGAAAAATCCCTTCTTATCCATAACATCCTGAGATAGAAACTCAGAGGAAGATAAGTTAATGGACTCCGGAGGATTTAACTAGACTTTAAAATTTTGGAGAATTGGAAATTCTCATTAAATTAATTTTCTATCGATCCATTTCGTGAAAGGAGAATTTTAATTAAGTTGTAAATTAATATTCATAAGCGTTCGATTTATATCATAAACGTTATTAAATATAGAAGTGATATAATACTTTTTTACGGAAATTAAATTATGATTTTCATGATTAATTTTAATTCAACAATCTAATGAATTTTATCTTCATTTTCTTTCAACATAAGTCGCGGTGATAATTATTATTTGAATCATTAAGAAGAGTTTTAACGTCTTATCATAGTTCTAGTTAATGAAATAAATGCAATTTTCGACGCCGTCACTTCTAAAAATTGATAACAATTAAATTATCTCATTAAGAGTTATATTATTTTAATATTTAAATAAAGCAGAGATTATCTCATTCTTTATTAATAACATTTTAAATTATAGTAGAAAAATCTGAGTAAGTAATTAGAATTTTCTCATGAACTGCTTCATTTGATATCGTACTGTTAAATTTATAAACATGCATATCAAATGATACAGGTATTAATTTATGATAAACTAAACTAGAATTATCAATAATAAACGCAAGTTTAGAGATTAAAATCTGTTTGTTTATAACTTTTGTCCTAGTAAATAGCTTAACAGCAACTAAAAATTTACGATAAGCAAGAGGAGGATCAATGTTATCCATACAGATGCGTGTCATCACAAGTAAGTTCTTACAATAATTTAATGACTAATTAAGATATATTCATCAAAAACAAAAGTTTTAAAAGGTTTTCTTTATTGTTTAGATATTCGTGAATGTGATACAGAATAGGCATTAATATTGTTGATTTATTATTGTATACAGCCGGATGGTATTACGATAGCTGATAGCATTGATGTGGACATTCACGATATCATGGTGCATCATTAATCGTGACAGATGACATCATTATGGTATCACGACCTCACTACACTCCGGTTAATACCATATTACCGTTAACATAAACAAAATATCGACCCGAACATCTTTGAAAGGTTGAAAATGGCTAAATATAATAAATGGTGATGATCCGCTTGAGTGGGTGTTTAAAAGTTGAATTTTGATGCTTTAGAAAGTAGTGAACAGTAAAAATATGAGTAGGAAGATTTAAATAAATTGAAATTTTCTGTAGAAACTTTTTAAATGTTTAAATCTCATCAACAAGTTCGGAAATGAGCCAAAGTTTGAAGATTTCTTGAACATCACTGTCAAACAAAATTCTAAATGTTTTAATGAGTGTCAGCTCGTATCATGATCATTAATTAACTGGTACTAATGATAATAAACACATTTATTCACTAATATTACTCTTTAAACTTTATTATCCTTAACATAAACAAAATGTTGACTTGAATATCGTCGAAAGAATGAAAATGGTTGAATCTGATAAATGATAATTTGATTGAATAGATTTATTTTTTATTTTAAAAAAGCAGTCACAACAAAAAACCTGAGAGAGTTTTGTGAAATATTCCATAATTTCAGTCCCATAAACAGGCTTTCAGCTATGTCAAATAAATTTTGCAGGTTTGTCAGACATCACTTAAGAAAAATTTTAAAAGTTTTAATTAATTCAAGCTCGTATCACGTTGCTTAATTATCGAACATCAATATGAATTAATATATTTATTCATTATGCTCTCGTTAATACCGTAATTAGCATTTAATATAAACAAAATATCATCTTTGAAAGGATAAAAACTGCTGCTTGATAAATGATGAAAAAGCAGCTGAAAAGCTATTATACAAAAAACAAATTTTAATATTTTATAAATCTGTAAACAGTGCAGAATTATGGACAAAGATAAAACAAAGTAGACTTTTACTATAAAGAACTACTAGAGCATTATAGTTCCATAAATAGGCCCAGGAAAAGCTTAATCTGATTGGATTACTGTAAAGAAGATAAGAGAAAAACTAATAAACTCATATCACAACGCTTAAGTATCTGATATTAATGTTAATAAAAGCATTTATTTTCAATTTTATTTTAAATCTTTATAGATAAACTATAGCTTACAGACTGGTAACCGAACAGCAAATAATTATCGATCGGAAAATAAATTCTATTTCAGTTTTATCTTCGAAACTTTTTGGAAAAACTCTCGAGAAACAAACCGAATTCTTATCGAGGGACGTGTTATGGGGGATTTTTCTTCTCATTTAACTTCCTATGACTATCTGTCGATCCTCCTACAAATACTTATCGACTTATCGACTATTTTCTTCTTTTTTTCTTTATTTTTCTGTCAAGAAGATCAGCAATAAAATAGATTTTTTATTGCTTTCAGCTATGTTTAGTCGGCAGTTATATTCTTTTACTTTACCTTATAGAACGTAATATCGATGAAGTTACCTTCTTTTACTATAAAAATTGGATATATTTCTAGTTAGATGAATAAATTTTCAGCTTTTTGATTCGTTTTTCTTTAGAGTAGTAAATGTAATATTTGATGTTAGATATTCATCTTTCATTTGTATGAGTAGAGAAGTAAATCCGTTCAAACGTGAGACGAATGCTTAAGATTACGGCTATTTTTCAAGTTAAAAAATCAGTTGTTTATTTTAAAAATATCTTTTGTGTATTCTGAATATAATAAATGATCTTACGGAGAAAAATATTATTTTGTGTATTCGGCCATTTTTGTTTTTTTCGTGAGTTATTTTCTATGATGTTTCGGATGAATAACGACTCGTAACGTTAATATAGCATCCCAAATGTATAGATTTTTACTTAAATTAGAGTATAGTAAAACAATCTATTTAATCTTTTTAATGCTTAAAACATTATAAATTACTATTTTTATCATTAAAAACTGTAAAGTAATGATAAGAACTACGAAAAAATGTACATATTTTATATATTCTATCACTTGATTTAAAGTCGGAATTTAAAATAAAAACGGATTTTTATGAATTTCTGTTAAGGTTTTATTGCTATATTCATGAAGTTTTGCATGAAATTTGGATATTTTTTAGTCTTAGAAGATATTTTTATACATATTTTATATATTTTTATAACATTTTTTAAGCTATCTTTTTATAAAATAATATAAAACGCATAGTGAAGTTTATATCCTAATAAAAAGTTATATTTTTTTACTATTTCTCCCACCTTACTGATAAAACATAAAAGTAAATTGTGCATATCTAAATAAAACTAGAATAGAAAAAGAAAAATAATGAAGAGTAAGAAAAATAATGAAGAGTAAGAAAAATAAAATAAAAAATTTCAAATAATTTTTTTTAAGTTGATGGATTATGAATTGGCAAAAATCCAAACAAGATTTCAATTGAATGTATCTTCAATAAAAATCAAATTTTGGTTGTCTCTCTTAGCGGCGCATTTCCTCTTACAGATTTGATGTTATGGATTCCCTTTAAGTAAAAATCAAAATAGAAAAGACGAGAAATTTATCATGCCAATTTTTATGCCTTTTTTTTCGGTTGTTTTGGATAAAAACTGCACATAAAATTAAATTTATCTACTAGCTTAGTAAAATGCTATAAACGAAAATAAATTTTGTTATATTTTTTAAAGAAATTTGTATAAGAAAAAATCATGACGTTGATATCATGTCTCCTGGTTGTTTGGCTTGAAAATATTCAACGAAAATCGTATAAAGTTTGCGTTAAATAATATATTTAAATGTGTATTTTAGCTCTAAATGATTGTTTATGTGATTATTTAATTAAATACTATATAAATTTTAATCGAAAATTACTGATTTTATTTATTATAAATAACTGTTCGTCGAAATTCACATCGATTTTGTGTTGAATAATATATTTTAATATGCATTTTAGCTCAAATAATCGTAAAAACAATCGACTAAATTTTAAAAAAATGTATAAAATAGAAAATATTTCAGTAAAATTTATTTCATTCGTTGTAAAATTCCATAAATATTGCAGAATTTTATGGCGGAGACAGAAAAATGAACAAGTAATGATAAAATTCCGTGATTTAAAAACATTTTTAAAGTAAAATATATTCGATTTTCTAAATCGAAGATAACATTCAAATATCAAGAATTAATTCTATAATTTTAGTATATATTTAATAAATAAAATTAATTAATTTTAAGCATTTTTACTTCTACATAATGCGCTTATATAGTGCTTGAAACTAACATAGAGTAACCAAGGAGGATTAAGAGGCTAAAACCATTTTAAAAATATAATTTTAATTTAAAAAAAAAAGAAAATTTTATTTTAATTTAAATATAATTTTTTTTTTGCTCTAAAAACGATCCATGTTAATAAGATATGTACAGTACAAGTACTATAATTTATTTGTTAACCCCCTAGTCAATTTAATCCCTGGCTACTCCACTGATAACTTACAAGTCTAGAATGAACGTTTCTCTTTAATAAACATCTGGAAGAAAATTAGAAAATATTCAGATACAGTCGAGTTAATATAGAAAATTCGGTAGGAATCACATCACAAAAATTCATCATACTTTAAAAAGGTCACGATTTAGACGATGGAGTAAATGGGAAAGTATCGTGATTGAGGAATATTTTATTAAGGGGAGTGCACCATCGACTTCTTAAACTAAAATTTAATCTTATCAATCCTTTAATCTCAGTTGCGTTGTTGAATCCCGTTTATGATAATGAAGTGCTTTATGACAGAAAAACTCTAGTCACGCTATTTTCCACTCACTCCCGTTCCACGAATATCATCTTTATATTAAAATTCATCTTATATTCGTTGATTAATAATATCAAATTTCCAATTTGTTCGCTCACTTTGATCTAAAAAAAGTAAAAACAATTTTCTTTTCGCACTTTCACTCCCTGTCCTCAAGTTTGAACTAATCTGTTTGAGATTTTCGTGAAAAATTCTTCAAGTTTAAACTAATTAATTAATTATTTTAAAGTAATTNAATTATAAAAATTGTAATAATTTTACATAAATATACATGAAAAATTTATTATTAGTTAAATTTCTATGAATAGCCTAGTTACTTAATATAATAAATTTCAAGCCTTAAAAGCATATTATTGATGAAGGAGAGAGTCACTTATATATTAGATTACACTTTTAATAGAGATACTTCTCATTAAATAGCGAGGAAACGTCACTTACGTAACCACGAGTATATAATACATAATTTCTTTTTGAAGATGGAGCAAGGCTCCTAGTAACTGGAGACTCTAAGCTATTTAACTTGTTTGTAAATCTCACCTTGATTTTTAAAGAAAAAAATAGTTGTAAGTATTGATATAAGCCTAAATATTTTATATAACCTTAACATTTATTGTTAATCTATATAAAAGTATGGATGATATTTAAAATATGTTCTATATCCAACTGTATCAAATTAGTTATGCAACACTTACAGTACTTACTACTTAATTCGATATAGCGGATGTATAACTTACTCGAGCATTTACTCATAACATCCGCTATATAAAAACTACAAAAAAGCCCTTAACTGTACGGAATTCATGCAAAAAGACTATTTTTAAATCATAATTTTAACCCAATTGAGGTTGAATGTGACCTTGAAAGAGTTTCTACACCGATAAAATTTCACATTTGAATAATGCATTAAAAAAGAAAATATAATCATCTAAAAATATATACATCCGGTTTCGGTGCTTCTAGAGCCTATAAAATTGTTAGTTTTCGTGTAATTTTATACTTAAATTTACCAAAAAAACAGGTAAATTTTCTCTGCTCCTTTGAAAATTGTATGATACTCGAGAATATTGTTAAAGTTATTAAATTAATGCCTTGCTTGTAACTTACTCTTTAACAATAAGATTAATGATGAATGATACATTTCTAGTTTTGTCACAATAATTGTAATTTTCAGCTTGAAGTATTATTTTCTTGGAGCAGTGTAAATGTTAAAAGAATCTTTCGCTAATTTTCCAATAATTCAAATGCACTTCTCTAACCTAATTTGTCTCGATGTAGTGGAATAAAATTAATTTAATCTACATTCTCACGAAAACAGATTCGTTACGTATTAACTACGAGCTATATGCGGAGAAGAATGGAGAAAAAAGTAATTTCTATCCCATTTTGTCTAGAGTTAATGCTGTTTTCTTATGCTTTTAGTAATCTTGTACGAAACTATTAGAAGGAAAATACTTTTTGAACACTTATCTGAAGTGTAAAAAGAGAATTTGAAAGAGTATACGCTTTAAAAAATAAAAAAAAAATAGAATTGTAAAAAGATATTTTTCATTTAATGGCACTGTTTTCTGTAGTTTCGCCAGAAATAGTTCTACAGAAGTGTTACGAGAAGTATTATATATATATATATAGAAAAACTACAGCAATACTCAAAAATCGCAATAGTTTTAATGCTGCTTCTGCCATTTTCAAATAAATAAGAAAATAATCCTATTTATAAAATAAATAGTCCTATTTTCGTGAATTTTTATAGCTTATTTTGATGGCTAAATAGTCAAAAACTCGTTTTTTTTATCCATTCAAATTATTCATTATTACATTTAGTAGAAAATTTAAAATTTTGTTATACCTGAAAAATATAATAAAGTTTATATTAATTTAATATAATATATAGCTTTTAATTATAAATTAATTATAAGAAATAATCTAACAAAGGTGTTCTTACTGAACAAAGATTGTAACAAGAGGAAAATTAATAAAGTATAATAATTCAATGTTCATTTTTTGTTTAATTATATTAAAAAGTAATATAAAACATTGATTTTTTAATATTATTAGATGTTTAATTATATAATATAATATGTAAAAAGCCAATATATAAATCAATATCACTTGAAGAAATATCAAAGGTTATCAAAAATCAATATCATATCACTAAGAGATCGATAAAAAAAATCAAGTAGTTTATATAAAAATAAAGGAATATTTTAATTAATTTTTTAATATTAAATTTTTAAGAAAAATTATATAATCAACAAAGATAATGTAATCAGTAATTAAAGCTTTGCATCAAAATATGAAGGGATAACGACGAAATACGATATTTAAATATGATACTCATTATCTCTTCTTTTTGGATACTTCTAGACACGTGAATGAGCTTAAAATAAATTATAAATTAAATATATTATACATAACGTTAAAAGTTTAATTATAATTTATGTTGTAGTCGTATACAAAATGTTTTATAGGGAAGTCCATTGCAAGGGATGTAAGAGGATTGATATTTATAAAAATATTTCTGATAGATTAATATTATTAAAGAAAAGTTGATGGATGTTTGTAAAATACTCGACTCTTGGCTATTGATATAGCAACATATGAAAGAAATCTTTAAAATAATCCATCTCAGAGGAGAGTTTTGATGTTATTGGAAAGCATAATTTTTTACAAAGATAGATATACCATTTTAAGTTGACAAGTAACAAAGACGCAGATAAAATAGATGAGAAAAAAAGAGTTTCGTCATTTCATATCCCATCCATGGAAAGAATTTAATGGAAGAGGATATGATGGGTTTGGCAGATAAATCAGGAAAAATCCCTTCTTATCCATAACATCCTAAGATAGAAACTCAGAGGAAGATAAGTTAATGGACTCCGGAGGATTTAACTAGACTTTAAAATTTTGGAGAATTGGAAATTCTCATTAAATTAATTTTCTATCGATCCATTTCGTGAAAGGAGAATTTTAATTAAGTTGTAAATTAATATTCATAAGCGTTCGATTTATATCATAAACGTTATTAAATATAGAAGTGATATAATACTTTTTTACGGAAATTAAATTATGATTTTCATGATTAATTTTAATTCAACAATCTAATGAATTTTATCTTCATTTTCTTTCAACATAAGTCGCGGTGATAATTATTATTTGAATCATTAAGAAGAGTTTTAACGTCTTATCATAGTTCTAGTTAATGAAATAAATGCAATTTTCGACGCCGTCACTTCTAAAAATTGATAACAATTAAATTATCTCATTAAGAGTTATATTATTTTAATATTTAAATAAAGCAGAGATTATCTCATTCTTTATTAATAACATTTTAAATTATAGTAGAAAAATCTGAGTAAGTAATTAGAATTTTCTCATGAACTGCTTCATTTGATATCGTACTGTTAAATTTATAAACATGCATATCAAATGATACAGGTATTAATTTATGATAAACTAAACTAGAATTATCAATAATAAACGCAAGTTTAGAGATTAAAATCTGTTTGTTTATAACTTTTGTCCTAGTAAATAGCTTAACAGCAACTAAAAATTTACGATAAGCAAGAGGAGGATCAATGTTATCCATACAGATGCGTGTCATCACAAGTAAGTTCTTACAATAATTTAATGACTAATTAAGATATATTCATCAAAAACAAAAGTTTTAAAAGGTTTTCTTTATTGTTTAGATATTCGTGAATGTGATACAGAATAGGCATTAATATTGTTGATTTATTATTGTATACAGCCGGATGGTATTACGATAGCTGATAGCATTGATGTGGACATTCACGATATCATGGTGCATCATTAATCGTGACAGATGACATCATTATGGTATCACGACCTCACTACACTCCGGTTAATACCATATTACCGTTAACATAAACAAAATATCGACCCGAACATCTTTGAAAGGTTGAAAATGGCTAAATATAATAAATGGTGATGATCCGCTTGAGTGGGTGTTTAAAAGTTGAATTTTGATGCTTTAGAAAGTAGTGAACAGTAAAAATATGAGTAGGAAGATTTAAATAAATTGAAATTTTCTGTAGAAACTTTTTAAATGTTTAAATCTCATCAACAAGTTCGGAAATGAGCCAAAGTTTGAAGATTTCTTGAACATCACTGTCAAACAAAATTCTAAATGTTTTAATGAGTGTCAGCTCGTATCATGATCATTAATTAACTGGTACTAATGATAATAAACACATTTATTCACTAATATTACTCTTTAAACTTTATTATCCTTAACATAAACAAAATGTTGACTTGAATATCGTCGAAAGAATGAAAATGGTTGAATCTGATAAATGATAATTTGATTGAATAGATTTATTTTTTATTTTAAAAAAGCAGTCACAACAAAAAACCTGAGAGAGTTTTGTGAAATATTCCATAATTTCAGTCCCATAAACAGGCTTTCAGCTATGTCAAATAAATTTTGCAGGTTTGTCAGACATCACTTAAGAAAAATTTTAAAAGTTTTAATTAATTCAAGCTCGTATCACGTTGCTTAATTATCGAACATCAATATGAATTAATATATTTATTCATTATGCTCTCGTTAATACCGTAATTAGCATTTAATATAAACAAAATATCATCTTTGAAAGGATAAAAACGGCTGCTTGATAAATGATGAAAAAGCAGCTGAAAAGCTATTATACAAAAAACAAATTTTAATATTTTATAAATCTGTAAACAGTGCAGAATTATGGACAAAGATAAAACAAAGTAGACTTTTACTATAAAGAACTACTAGAGCATTATAGTTCCATAAATAGGCCCAGGAAAAGCTTAATCTGATTGGATTACTGTAAAGAAGATAAGAGAAAAACTAATAAACTCATATCACAACGCTTAAGTATCTGATATTAATGTTAATAAAAGCATTTATTTTCAATTTTATTTTAAATCTTTATAGATAAACTATAGCTTACAGACTGGTAACCGAACAGCAAATAATTATCGATCGGAAAATAAATTCTATTTCAGTTTTATCTTCGAAACTTTTTGGAAAAACTCTCGAGAAACAAACCGAATTCTTATCGAGGGACGTGTTATGGGGGATTTTTCTTCTCATTTAACTTCCTATGACTATCTGTCGATCCTCCTACAAATACTTATCGACTTATCGACTATTTTCTTCTTTTTTTCTTTATTTTTCTGTCAAGAAGATCAGCAATAAAATAGATTTTTTATTGCTTTCAGCTATGTTTAGTCGGCAGTTATATTCTTTTACTTTACCTTATAGAACGTAATATCGATGAAGTTACCTTCTTTTACTATAAAAATTGGATATATTTCTAGTTAGATGAATAAATTTTCAGCTTTTTGATTCGTTTTTCTTTAGAGTAGTAAATGTAATATTTGATGTTAGATATTCATCTTTCATTTGTATGAGTAGAGAAGTAAATCCGTTCAAACGTGAGACGAATGCTTAAGATTACGGCTATTTTTCAAGTTAAAAAATCAGTTGTTTATTTTAAAAATATCTTTTGTGTATTCTGAATATAATAAATGATCTTACGGAGAAAAATATTATTTTGTGTATTCGGCCATTTTTGTTTTTTTCGTGAGTTATTTTCTATGATGTTTCGGATGAATAACGACTCGTAACGTTAATATAGCATCCCAAATGTATAGATTTTTACTTAAATTAGAGTATAGTAAAACAATCTATTTAATCTTTTTAATGCTTAAAACATTATAAATTACTATTTTTATCATTAAAAACTGTAAAGTAATGATAAGAACTACGAAAAAATGTACATATTTTATATATTCTATCACTTGATTTAAAGTCGGAATTTAAAATAAAAACGGATTTTTATGAATTTCTGTTAAGTTTTTATTGCTATATTCATGAAGTTTTGCATGAAATTTGGATATTTTTTAGTCTTAGAAGATATTTTTATACGTATTTTATATATTTTTATAACATTTTTTAAGCTATCTTCTTATAAAATAATATAAAACGCATAGTGAAGTTTATATCCTAATAAAAAGTTATATTTTTTTACTATTTCTCCCACCTTACTGATAAAACATAAAAGTAAATTGTGCATATCTAAATAAAACTAGAATAGAAAAAGAAAAATAATGAAGAGTAAGAAAAATAAAATAAAAAATTTCAAATAATTTTTTTTAAGTTGATGGATTATGAATTGGCAAAAATCCAAACAAGATTTCAATTGAATGTATCTTCAATAAAAATCAAATTTTGGTTGTCTCTCTTAGCGGCGCATTTCCTCTTACAGATTTGATGTTATGGATTCCCTTTAAGTAAAAATCAAAATAGAAAAGACGAGAAATTTATCATGCCAATTTTTATGCCTTTTTTTTCGGTTGTTTTGGATAAAAACTGCACATAAAATTAAATTTATCTACTAGCTTAGTAAAATGCTATAAACGAAAATAAATTTTGTTATATTTTTTAAAGAAATTTGTATAAGAAAAAATCATGACGTTGATATCATGTCTCCTGGTTGTTTGGCTTGAAAATATTCAACGAAAATCGTATAAAGTTTGCGTTAAATAATATATTTAAATGTGTATTTTAGCTCTAAATGATTGTTTATGTGATTATTTAATTAAATACTATATAAATTTTAATCGAAAATTACTGATTTTATTTATTATAAATAACTGTTCGTCGAAATTCACATCGATTTTGTGTTGAATAATATATTTTAATATGCATTTTAGCTCAAATAATCGTAAAAACAATCGACTAAATTTTAAAAAAATGTATAAAATAGAAAATATTTCAGTAAAATTTATTTCATTCGTTGTAAAATTCCATAAATATTGCAGAATTTTATGGCGGAGACAGAAAAATGAACAAGTAATGATAAAATTCCGTGATTTAAAAACATTTTTAAAGTAAAATATATTCGATTTTCTAAATCGAAGATAACATTCAAATATCAAGAATTAATTCTATAATTTTAGTATATATTTAATAAATAAAATTAATTAATTTTAAGCATTTTTACTTCTACATAATGCGCTTATATAGTGCTTGAAACTAACATAGAGTAACCAAGGAGGATTAAGAGGCTAAAACCATTTTAAAAATATAATTTTAATTTAAAAAAAAAAGAAAATTTTATTTTAATTTAAATATAATTTTTTTTTTGCTCTAAAAACGATCCATGTTAATAAGATATGTACAGTACAAGTACTATAATTTATTTGTTAACCCCCTAGTCAATTTAATCCCTGGCTACTCCACTGATAACTTACAAGTCTAGAATGAACGTTTCTCTTTAATAAACATCTGGAAGAAAATTAGAAAATATTCAGATACAGTCGAGTTAATATAGAAAATTCGGTAGGAATCACATCACAAAAATTCATCATACTTTAAAAAGGTCACGATTTAGACGATGGAGTAAATGGGAAAGTATCGTGATTGAGGAATATTTTATTAAGGGGAGTGCACCATCGACTTCTTAAACTAAAATTTAATCTTATCAATCCTTTAATCTCAGTTGCGTTGTTGAATCCCGTTTATGATAATGAAGTGCTTTATGACAGAAAAACTCTAGTCACGCTATTTTCCACTCACTCCCGTTCCACGAATATCATCTTTATATTAAAATTCATCTTATATTCGTTGATTAATAATATCAAATTTCCAATTTGTTCGCTCACTTTGATCTAAAAAAAGTAAAAACAATTTTCTTTTCGCACTTTCACTCCCTGTCCTCAAGTTTGAACTAATCTGTTTGAGATTTTCGTGAAAAATTCTTCAAGTTTAAACTAATTAATTAATTATTTTAAAGTAATTTATAAGATAATATTTATTCTTAGACTATATTTAAGTAAATTATTATGATTTTCGTAAGGATGCAAAAGATAAAAATTTTAAAAATTTACATGTTTTATGTGGGAAATATTTATTAAATGTGATTATTTTTAGAATTTTTGAAAACTTCTTTAGAAAATTGTGATTTTTATGGATTTTTTTTAATTTAAAAATTCTTTTTCTTCCAAAAATTTTCTTTCCTTATGAGCTAAAAAATAAATATATAGCTATAAACATTACTTAGCTATAAATATGAGATTTAAAAAATGTTATAAAAATATATAAAATACGAATAAAAATATCTCAAGACTAAAAAACTATCCAAATTTCATGCAAAAATTCATGAATATAGCAATAAAAACTTAACAGAAATTCATAAAAACCCCTTTTTTTCCTAAATTATGACTGTAAATAAAATGATAAAATGCATAAAATGTATATCATCTTCCTTTTTTACATAAAAATTAAGATTTAATAAACTTTTATCATTTAAAAAATAAAGATTCTTTTGAAAAATTGTCTTGTATCAAATGTGATCAAGTCTCTTCTGGAAAGTCCATTCTAATGTAATATGTTATTTTATAAAATTTCTCTTAATAGACGATTTAAAATGTCTTAAATAAATCATTGTTATGTGTCGAATTAAGAATTTAAACATTTATTGGAGTAATTTCATCTATTTCCATTTTTCCAACCAATCAGAGATTAGAAAAGGATTACTTCTCCAACCAAAGATCTAAAGTATATTTTTTAAAAAAGATATTAAACCTTATTGGCTAGAAATATAATCTCTTTATATCACAGAAGTAAAGCGGAAAACTTCCTATATTTAACGAACTTTAAAAGTTTATTTCATATAGACTTTTACAAAATTGATGCCAGAATCTCAACTTTAAAAGAATAATTTTCAAAGATTAATGTATTTACAAGCAATATACACTTTATATTCGCCTTTAATCGATTTTTCATATTTAAGTCCCCAAGTTTGCGGCGCATAAATTAAATTGTGAGTGATAATTTTAGCTATTAATTAAGAATTATTCGAAAGTTGTATCGAAGAAGAGCTTATAATCCAATTTGTGTTCGATAATTAAACTTGGATTACTATTTAATAATAACTAGAAAATTATTGACGCATAAGCAGGGGTAAGTTTCAAAAATGCAAGTATAAGTCTATAAATACTTTAAAATAGCATTTCTTAGAAGATTTTATTGTAGATAGAATCGATTTTATTTTTTTAAAAAAAAAGCTATTACGAATGATTATTCATTAATCTGTAGGGTGTGTGTTTCTTGCAGTTGAATCTTTGTAAAGAACAGAGATAAGAATGACAGAGAAAATTCTTTTCTTTTATAGATAAAGTTTGTTTTGAAGATATAAAAAATAGCAGTTTTTTAAGAGATAAAAGTGATTTAATATCGTTATTAATTGCTTCTTATAATCCCGAAGGCAATTAAGATTAGAATTAAAGTAAGATTTAAGATGAAAAGCAATCATAAGATGCCAAATATATTCGTTATATTTAATTATATTCATTATAATCATCACAAAGAAACAAAAGATAGATGTGCCGTACGATAGGAACTTCTTTTGTATGTAAATTTCTATCTTAAACTAAAAACAGGAACTATATTGATTAAATCTTATTTTGTAGATTATGAGCTAAAAATTCTAAAATTAAGGCGTTGGCATTATAGCCTATCTATTATCTACGAATTTGGATGTAAGATGCATGAATAGCATCTGAATTCTTAGATAACGATCAAGTTTTCCTGGAAAATATTCAAGACTTCTATACTTTTACGTTACATTTAATGACCTTTGTTCATTATAGAGTTTATATTTAATTGAAGCAGACTTAAGGAGTCTCCTCTTTTATATTAAGTTTTATCTCTTAGGAAATTTAATGATATATTTCAGAAAATTGCAACTCATTTAGCTTACGAAGAGACGAGTAAACAATGTTTTAAGATGTTCAGAATGAACATCTTCGTAGATATATATTGATATTATATATTACAAATGCGTGAATTATATTTATTAACATTCTTGAAACGTTTTAAGGCGTTGGCATTATCAGAATGTATAGACTATCTATTATTTAAGAATTTGGGTGCAAAGATGCATGAATAGATTTTTATCTAAGAATTCGGATGTAACTTTTTCTTGAAAATATTCAAGAATTTTATACTTTTCGTAACATTAAATGGCCTTTGTTCATTATAAAACATACTAGTTGAAGCAGGGACAAATGGGGCTCCTTTTTACATTTAAATTTAAGAAATTGAATTATATTGTTCAGAAAATTGTTAATCACTTAGCTTATGAAAATTTAAGTAGATAATACATCGTAGATCTGTGTAAATGCAATTTAAAAAAATACAGTATAAGTGTGAAATGTAGCAAACTCTTACAGAAAGAATGCAATTTATAGAAGTTTCATAGGGTTATAAATAGACTATTAGAGAACTAAAACTTCAAATAAGACAAACTTTATGAGCGGCAAACTTTCAAGTATCACTGAACTTATGTCTCCAAGGAGAAAGCTTGGTATCTAAGGTGTCATCGTAAGTCTCAAGCCAATGATTGCTGGAACAAATAGAGGAGCTACTATACTATTCAGATAAAAGATAACCTTTATAAGTTCGCTTAACCAACCAAGCATTGAAAAAGTTCTGTTGGGCATTATGTATATATGAATAATGAGTGATGACCTGTTTATCTCTCGGGTCTCTCGGCATCAAGTAAGGAACCATAGTTAACAAGGCATTAATTTTGCAGAACGATTTCTCAGCGATAGATAATTCTTATTTAAAATGAGAAGGAGGTCATAAAATGTTCCTCGCATCATTAAATTCAAACATAAAACTATCATTATAAATAAAGAAAAAATATATTTTTAAAAAATATACACACAATATTTATGCTTTAATGTTAATTCTATATGGAGTAGTGGGATGTCTTCAAAATCGATACTAATATCTGACTCATGAATATTAATAAGTAATGAATCATGCTTAAGATAAATGAGCAAAGAAATGTAGATTTAATGTATTTAAATACATTCATTTTGGACTAAGATAGAATGGGTGAAAGTTAATAGTTAAATTATTGTTAAACTAAACTCCCAACATTGTTTAACCACACCCAAAATTAGGTTATTTTATGTTAATTATAAGAAATAAAAGTAAAAAATTCACGATTCTGATTCAACAGATTATAGAAAAATCCATCATCTATTCATAAAGTCGTTAACATACATGTCTTGGGAATATAACAGATGTAAAAGTAAAAGTCGATATGTTGAAGTCGAAAGAGAGAGGAACGAAAAGACGAGAGGATTTTTCTTTTAAAATTCTCTTGTTTATAATTATTATTATAATTTTTATATCATAATGACAAAACATAATAATTTTAATTATCATAATTAACCTTTAATCTATTTAAAGGGAGAGAAAATTACATTTTAGGCTTCATAAGTATGGTGAAGATAAATCAGTGACGTTTTACAATAATTAGTAGAGGAATATTTACACTCTTACCTCTTTTATTATCCACATAAAGTTTGATGCTTTTTAATTAAACTCAATCTTTTCTTGAATAAAATAATCATAAATTCAAACACCGTCTTCTTTACTAAAGAAACTACAAATATATATCAAACACGAGTTAAATTTGTATAGAATAATTTGGTTATTTAAATAGTTTCGAATTAGAAAAATTACCGAAATCATTTTTCAAATTCTTCTTTAATTACATTTAGAACAAAATAAATAAATAAATAAATTTTCGAAATTTATTTAGATAATTAAAATATCTCGAAAGACTTATTTAAAATTTTAATTCCTGATAAATATGTCTTTATTTATTTAAGAATTACTGGAGATATATTTTGAATGCAGATTTTTAGAAGGTTAATTAAGGTCATTTTCTAGTAAATATAACTTTTAAAACTACTTTAATTATTAGGAATTTCAATAATTTATTCTTTTAGATATATTTAATTATCCTAATTTAAATAACATTCTTAAAATTGCCTATCCAACACTAACTACAATTGTTACTAAGGTAGCATTCTATTAGTGTATTATAACGGTTGAGTGTGCTATTAACAAAGAGATATAAATTCTTTATCTTACTTTTATAAGTGAGGTTAATAGAAAATTCACAGAATAATTTTTTTTAAATAGATTCGATTGTATTCTTAACTATATTATAAGCAAACAATATCTTTAAGCGAAGAAATGAAAGGAACTGTGCATGGCTGCCCATCTCAACCGAATATCCTCATTATTTCCTCATCATATTGGATCTGTCACGAGATAACATGCTGTGTATCAGCTTTAAAGGATCACTACACCATACCTATGAGGCTCGACATATAAAAACTATAATAAAAAAGAGGGTCAGCGTGTATTAGCAACTACTAAAGTCGATATATAGGGCTGA
Source organism: Centruroides sculpturatus (assembly GCF_000671375.1). Taxonomy (NCBI): domain Eukaryota; kingdom Metazoa; phylum Arthropoda; class Arachnida; order Scorpiones; family Buthidae; genus Centruroides; species Centruroides sculpturatus. The sequence continues at coordinate 851,152 of NW_019386694.1, read as the reverse complement.
CATTTATATATTACCTTTATTAATTAAAATAATTGACTATTCTATTATTTATCTCATTGTTTGATCTTTCTTCTTTACTGGCTAGTAATTTTTGTTTTAAAAATTTAGCCATTTCTATCCATAGATTACTCAAAAATCAATTTTAAACACGTAATTAGTCGCTTGCGAGTGATATAAAATCAATTTTTGAGTAAATTACTGCGTTATTTAATTAAAAAATATGTAAAAAAAGTTAAAATATGTGCAATAAACAATATATTTTAAGATAAATTAGGTAAGTAGATGATTTAATTTGCCATAAAAATAAATATAGGTTAATATAATTGTACAGAGATAATGTGAGGTAATAAACCAAAAAATAATTAAAAAGTAATTGAAGAAAGCAGCAAAAGAAATGGTCAGAATAAGGGTCTTAATTGGCTAATTCAGCTCTATCCTACGGTATTAAGGAAATGGATAAACAATCGATTATCCATATAGTTACTCAGTAATGACGTTTCTGTCAAGTAAAAAGGTATAATTCTGCTATCAAGTCATCGTTTCCGATAAGAATGATGAATAGGAAGGAAAGCAACTGAATTTTAGTGGGTCTCTTGTGATATAAGCTTAACAATAGTTGTGTCAACCATTACCGCACTTTATTTTTTTTTATTTTTTCAATCAACTTAATAGGAAATTCTTATCTCTGTTCCATCGACACAAGTGTATTTCCTTTTAATCTCAAAATTGGATATTGCAAATTAAAAATAAAAGAAAGAGAAAAAAATTGCGGTTTCGTTTTAAAATTTTTCTAATAAAATTTTAAAATTTTAATTAGATATTTAATTAAGATCTTGGCTATTATATTCTTTAATATTGCTAATGTCATCGTTGAACGTTTGCTTTAATGAGCATTCCGAGTATGATATTTTACCACAAAGTGCTAATTAGAATTGAGAATATCAATTTAACCGTGTTAATTATCAATATCTATATATGTGTGTATGCGCGTAACAAAGTTTTCTGTATTGATTTTCATTTAAAATAAAACAGATTACAAGAAGAAGCAGCTTTTATTCAGAAAATCTCATGTTAATCAAACAAGAGTTATCTTCGCTAATGACTCATTATTGTAGAAAAGAAACAAGTCGTTTCTCATTAAATATTCTCCTTTTAAATATAGCTAGAAGGGTTCTTAATTACTCAATTTTTCCTTTGTCGTGTTACAAAGTTTATCCATTTTTCATGAAAGCCGCAATATCTGCTAACCAAACTTGGCTCTGGTCATCAATAACCTTTCCTATACATACTCCCTACATAATCCTCATCTCTAGAAACTTTGCACAATCCTGTTAAATGTTCCGTGACCACGATAGGGTATCTTTCCCTGTTCAGCAGCAATTAAGAATGAAAGTATTCTTCGTAATCAAAAAGTAGGAGAGAGCTAATAAAAACAACGGGTACAAAAGATCTTCTTAATTATTAAAAATCTGCCAAGTTTAATTTTGATACTTTTTTTTATGTTTTTGAGGTTAAGTACATGAAATCTGACCTTTTTCAACCCTTAAAGTTCATACACTATTACTAAGAATTTATCCTTTAAAAATTCAAATAAAAAATTAATCTTTCTTAATATTTTTTTAAAGTATAAGCTATATTTTTAAGAGTTTATTAAATAAAAAAAACTTCAAAAATTCTTAATTCACTTAAACATTTCACAGTTTACAGCAGTTTAAATGTTTATTAAAACTGAAATTTCAATGTTTGTGACATAAAAATAAAAATAATCGATTAAATTAACTTCCTTAAATTAATTTAACAAAGAAAAATCGCAGAAATTTTGTTAAAACAACGATCAAAATACATTAAGAAATCCTTTGAGTTTCGAAATCGAATCATGCACTTTACATAAAACCAAATCAAACGTTTAAATAAAACAAGGAAACCAGCAAACAACGAATTTAAATAAAGAAACATTGGCTTAAATAAACTCTTGATATTATCTTTCTACCTATAAGAGAAATTGAACAAGTTAAAATAAAAAAAGAAGAGGAAGAATAAGAAACCATTCCGCTCATGAAATTTGAAAACCCAAAGGAGTCGTTTCTTTTCTAGTTCTAAACCGTAGCTCTTTTCCTTCCCCCCTTTTTTACTTTTGAAGCAAACCAAGAGTGAATTTACATTGTCCTTACTCCATAATGAAAGTCACAATTGCTAAATAGTACAAAAGAAAATGGAACGGCATCAGTGAATGGCTTAATTATGACCATGTTAGATACGGTTAGAAAATGTGTAGCTTATTAATCAGAGGTTGTTATGGTCTGCGAATGTGTTCGATGCTTCCCGTTTCTGTACAGAATCGCTAATCGATCTAGTAAGGACGAGTAAGGATGAATGGGAGGAGATGCAACTGAAGCGTACAAGTTCCGCTATTGTTGAAGACGTTCTGTCTCGTTGACATCCGGATTAGTTCTGACATTAATGAAACAATAGCTCTTTTAAAGATAATGAAATTTTCACTTATGCCAATTTGAGAATTTATATATTTTTTACTTTTTAACCTTCTTACTCGTTTACCTTTTCCGGATAAGTTGTGACAGAATGGATGCGAGTGAGCATAAATTTTCAAAACTATCCTCTCTTTTAATTAATTTACCATACAAAAATGTAAATTTTTACTTAATTTCGTACCGGTTTAAATACTTTTTTAACCTTTAAAATCCACACGGTTAATATAGCACGACGGAATAAAGGTAATAATTTTATTTTGTACAGCGATAGAAGACCGCAACATAATTTTCTTTGAAGTTGAAGAATTCTCGATTTTGATAACATTTGATGACTTTCGAAGCATGGAGAGAGAGGGAGAAATTTTCTAAGTGGGCCTATTATCGTGTCTTGTTTACGATCAATAGAGCATTCAATGACATTTCCTTGAAAGGTGAACTGTTTCTTTCGTACAGGAACGTTGTATAAAGTATTTAAAAATTTCAAACCCGCACTAAAAATTACTTTCTATTTCAATGAAAAAAAAACCGTAAAAATTCCACATGGACTCCACGAATTTAATGAGCAAAAAAAAATAGTTTTAGTACCAAATTTATTACTTTAATCGAATACATAATCAGGTAATAAAATCCTGGAAATTTTGATTTTTTTCCCTTCATTTTAATATACTTGTAGAACATTAATTTCAACTTTATAAACCCAACTAGATAAATCTTATACAATTTTTACGTTCTTCACATCGTGTGGTACTTGAAAAATATTGATATCTTCGCTATAAATTTCTTATAGACGTATTTAAAAATAAGAGTAAATTTCGTTGAAGTTCGTAATAAAAAAATACCATTGATATCCCGTAGATTAACATTAGCAAAATTAATTGGTGGTAATGAATAAAAAGTAAAACAATTATGTTAAGTTTTACATAGGAAAGTTGGAAGATTTTCCGCAGTAAAAAGTGTAAAATTTTGTTAGCTTCTATATCAGACTAGAAATGACCAATTTACATAAGTAAATGGGTAATAAGCAGGAAATTACTGAGCTGTTAGGACAGTTACTTATCGATTTACTTCAAGATTTCTATCATGATTACTTCATAACAACAGCGAAAGCAATTTAGCGTATTAAACTTTCTATTCTAGTCCAATACAGATTCTAAAGCCATTTCATTTTAAAGAATAGAAAGAAAGTCTGTATGTGTGTCTGTATATATATATAACGCAGCTAGACTATTTTCTTCCAACGTAACAATCGAAAATTCAAGGGGTTCTATTCTTTTTTTTATTTTTGTTCAATTGAAAGTTTGATACAAAATTTTGAAGTACGATTTTCCTTTCATGCCTGTAAAATTACACCAATTCAATGAATAATTCTAACTTAAGTGATTCAGATTTTGTTGCAGCGGATACAACTTATGCTCCGCATCACTGAATATAAAATCTAACGCTGAACAGTTTTGGAAATATATTTACCAATGTTTATTTTTAGATAATGTCAAAGTTAATGCTAGAATTTATTTTGGAGTTTATTGTATTTAAGTAAAAACAAGGGATGAAATAAGACGTTCTCTTCTTTCAGGAAATCTTCAGGCTACAATTTCTTTAGTTGAAATCATTTAAATTTTTCCAAAGAAATATTAGACTGCACTCGAAGATTAAAGTGTTTTTGCTTTGTTTAATAAATAAAAATTCCGTTTTTTTTAAAACAAAAGTTAATGAGTCAGATATGAAGTATTGTAACGCTAACATTATTATTGAATAATGAATTATTTTCACATCTAACGAACTTCAATAATGAGAAAGTTAAATTAAACAAAAAATACGGGAAAAAAAGCAAAAATCGCATCTTTTTCGCATGAAATGTTTTCAAATTTCTAGGTTTTTAATTGATTTCCACTAAACGAGGATAATCTTTGCTTCAATGATTTGAATGACCAAAAAAAGAAAGAAGCTGATATTTAACTCTTAAAGTCAATTTTTTATCTTTTGTTTTCTTGAATTCTTCAAACTTAATCATCCTCTTTTTTAACTACAAATTTCTTCAAATTAACTAATTGGAATTTCAGACTACCTGAACGCATGAGGTGTGATAGCTCTTCATTTTTATTCTTTCTTCCATGAATTATAATAATTTTCTCAATTATATTAATACTTAGGAAAGAAAAGAAAAATTTAAAGTTTTTAAATATATATATACATAAAAGAAATTTATTTATTTAAAAAAAGATCACATTAAAATCTTATAAATAAAATTATTTCTGTTGCATTCTTTTCTGAAGTTAAATCCTAAAAAAATTGATGCGCAGTGTGATATAGAATCATGTAAACGAATCAAGTAAAGTGCTCTTATTTAATTTAGCAAACAGAAAATATTTATAAAACACTCGGAAAATATTAAATTTTTCAAAAAATAAATCATAGTTTTATCCGATTTGTAGCATATTTCAGTAAACATCTTCACTGTATCGTATATACAGAATCCAAATATAACGAGAGGTTTACCTTTCCAGATTCACAGAACCATAAGAAAGGATTTGTGTGACAATTATTTCGTGACAAAATATAATTTTTCTAGCTTGAATGAGTCGATTTTGATTTTTATTTTTTTTTGTCTCGACGATCAGAAATGTGTATTTTGTTTATATATATATATATATAATATATAATCACATAAAATATGAAAGAGGGAGTGTATGGGTCCTATTTTATCTGATTCTTTATGATTTGACTGCTTAACGTGTGATATTTACGAAGTTCTATACTTTAATGTGTGTTATAAAATTTCTCCATTGATTGCCCATTTAAAAAGCCTGATAAAAAAATATATCAAACTGATAAATTTTCATCTTGATTTTCTTTCAAAAAGCTAAAGGAAATTTAATTTTCGAACAAACACATTTGGACTTTATCCAATAATCAATGAACCAATGCAGTCCTTAGAACTATAGTTCTATTTCAAATTCAAATTGCGTTTGACACTAGAATTATATATATATCATTTCTAGATATAAAATTTAAGAAAAGAACATCATCATCTTCAGCATCCATTGACCATAGTCTCATTTTGCTAGCTATAATGGCGACTATTGATAACCAATACAATTTTCTGGCTATGGTGTAAGATTGAATTCGAAATGTTCATCGATAAGAATAGAGTTATGACGAATTTCGTAAAGAATATATTCAGAAATAAAAAGAATATGTTCAGCAACTATTGACCATGGTTTCATTTTACAGGATAATAATGGTTGGCTGGAGAGAGAGAGAGAGAGGGAGCAAACTGATCGATCAATACCTACAAAGTGCAGATATAGTCTTTATGGACTGGCCTCAGAAATCTCTAGGGTCTAGACTTTAGTCATATCGAACATGTTTGAGACCCTGGAGAGGGATAGATAGGTCACAAGTTTAATTTAAGGAAAATTATTAAAGATATGAAAATTAATAGCATTCAAAAGTGACATTTTTTAGAAAGAATTAATCAGCAAAAGAATAAAAAATTTTTTTTTCGTCGTAAAGTTTAGAAAAGTCCTCATTATTTTAGAGTAGAAAATCTTTGACTAAATCGATTTTTAATGTCTTCAGCTTGTGTTACATGTTTAAAGTTTGAATTATCCTCCGTATAATTCTAGATATTGGATTGCTACGTATAACTGTCACAACTTATCACGCACAGAATAAATCAGAAAAAAGATTTTTAAAAAAATTCTATAGCAGCATTGCTAGGAATGTTAATATTTTCCAGATAAATTGTCTTAGATTGTGATCATTTGTTCTTCATAGATTTATTCGTAGATAAAATACAATATAAATTTGTAAGAAAGCTACATATGTAAATTTAAAAATAAAATATGACTTTTTAAATTCTATTTAAACTCGAATTTATATAAATATATTTTTTATAATAAAAAATATCAACTCGTAATAATCGATAGAGTCCATGTAGAATGCATAGACTATCTTGTTTAATTATCAAGAACGGAGAATATTTAACTAAATTATTCAAAACGAAGATATAATCTTCTTTAAATTATGCAAGAATAATGTCAAATATAAGAAAAATAAATATTTTTAATATACGATATTCAAAATTAATTATCCAAATTGCATTAAGCTACGATAAAAATAGTGAGAGATTAAGATGCTGAGTTGTTATGTTATTTTACTGTTTGCACATCAAATCGATTAATATTAAAAAGAATTTTTAGTTTGTTTGATTTATTATTTTATTAAAAAATCGATATAATTCCTTAAAAATCTTTCGATTTTTAAGACACGATAAGATCGAAAATATATATTTAATTTGAAAAGCCACGATTACACGAAGTAAGAATAGAAAATTGTTAAGAATTTTCATATTTTTAGGAGATGATATAACAAATTCTGGGATATTAAAGGAATTTTTGACATTTTCAACCACTTGGCTTGAGGCTTTTCACTTTTAGATATCCAGAGAAAATAAAAAGAAAAAAAGCAATTCCGTTTGTCATAGGATATTTACTTGTCTTTGCAACGTTCTTATCAGCATACGACGACATCCACTTGACATTCTTTTTTCCCTGCATATAACTAAAATTTAGATAAATGTAAAAGAAGAATGAATAATATAAATATTTAGAATAATAATAATAATTAATATTAATACGAAAAGTAGAAGGAAAAGTAATATATTCAGAGCCATATCATTTTCTGAAAGTCAATAATACGATTGACGATCTCATTTCTGAGCTATAAATAAAAATATTGATATAAAGATATACATACTTTATGAATGGAAGAATGTAATAATATCTTGCATAAGTAATGAATATAAATCATAATACTATTTCTCTTATTAATTAATTATTAATAAAATGTTAACTTACACCTTACATACATACTAAATTAATTTTTAAAATTAAACAATAGAATTTTCTATGTTCTCTATACATTAATGTTGTCAATTTAAACTACAATATACTACGTTAGTGTTTAATTAATTTAAAAAAATAGCATAAAAAGTTAATTTATTGTCTGGTACACTTTAAATTAATTTACATTACGCTTATTGTGTAGTGCACTTTAAACGAAGACTATTGTACTCTAAATTAATTTAAGGTGTACCAGACAATAAATTGACATTTTATGCTACTTTTTATTTATTTATTTAATGCTAATGTATTGTAGTTTAAATTAATTAAATCAATGTATATTAAACATACTAAATTAACTTACAAAATTCTATCTTTTAATATATAAGCTTAAGTAAAATGTATACTAAACTACAACTTATCAATATTTAATTACAGTACTAATTAATAAAAAAATAGCATAAAAAGCATAAAAAAACAATAGAATTGTACAGTTTAAATTAAGTGTAATATATTAATATTTAATTAATAAAAATAATAATATTATATTTAAAAACTAATCATTTTAATCGCTATTTTAGATAATTTAACTACAAAATTCTATGGTTTAAGATGTAGCAGACAAGTTGACATTTTCAAGTTAGCACGTGTTTACGTGACTCGTAATTAGCTAATTGACATTCATTGTAGCGAATATTTAGTAATAACTAATATTAAATAAGGAAAAATATATTTATGCATTAACAATATCGTTACGTATAAATTAAGTGGTTAATTTTTGAACTTTATATATAAATTTACAAATTGTTTGAAATTTTACTTAAAATTCAATGAGAGAAAATGAAATTTAGAATTATTTAAAATTTTTGTAATAAAAATAAATGAATCAATTTTAAGTATGATCAATATTTCATTAAATTTATTATGTTTAAAGTTTAGTTAAGTGGATAAATAAAATTTTAAAGTAAACTAAACAAAGATCATAAATATATATTAATTTGCATATAAGAAAAATAATTTAAAATGTACACTTTCATTACGTTTATATAAAATTATCTTAATTGATATTGATGCCCAATTAATTAATTAATTTTATAAAGTTTGTTAATAAAATTTAATAATTTAATTTATAAAATTAACATATTTATAAATATGAATAAAAACTAATTGGAAATTTTTAAAGAGTAGCCCAAAAAGTCTGTTTACTGTTGTATAGACTAACTTATTTTCAACATTACAGTTAAATTACAGGATGGTCCGAAAGTCAGTTAACCATTGTAAAGATGATAAATTGCTCTCATTTAAATACTTAAAAACGGATTTTAAAAAATGATTTAACAATGCCTTAAACTCAGTTTACGATTTATACTCATAAGTGTAGCCTGGAATAAAACGGGCACGGTTAACTGAATTTTGGGCCACCCTACCTTTTTTATAGAAAGTCGTCTATAAATATTTAAGCTTTTAAATTAATTTTTTTTATAAATTAAATTATTAAATCTTCAAACAAACTTTATAAAATTAATTAATCGAATGCCAATATCAATTAAGCTTTTAAATTTAAGATTAAAAAAATGTAATAAAAGTTTTACATTTATAAAATTTTATTTATTATTTTTTATTTATAATTAGATAAATCTCTCAGAATTTATATAAAAATAATTTTTTTGCGGATTTTAAGTTTTATTTTTT
>NW_019386694.1:840123-842119 GCF_000671375.1 Centruroides sculpturatus | reverse complement strand
CCCTATACCAGGGGCAACTTTAATAAAAATAATTAAAATAATTACAACTTTACAAAAAGAGAGAAGTTGCCGATCTTGCCCCTATACCCGGGGCAACTTCGTCAATTTCTCTCTTCTTGTAAAGTTGTAATTATTTTAATTATTTTTATTTCCAAACTGATTTTAACCAGTTCTATAGTAAGGTAACATTCCAATAGACAATATGCAAAGCTTATTTTTCAGTTTACAGCAGTATTTATTACACAAAATTTAAGTAAAGCTTAACATGCCGATCTTGCCCCGATCTCCCCTAAATACTTAATTTAATTTACATCAGCTTAAACTAATATTTTGCAATTAAATAAAAACACTTTGTATTTTAGACTTGTAATTATTTTTATTCGATTTTTTTTTTCTTTTCCTTTTCAAATCTTTGTACTTAATCTGCATTTAAACAACGTTCGTATATAACAGCAACCAGTTGTATTATATTTATATAGTAATGCTTGTTTGATATTTTTCAACGTGTATTTTTCTCTTATCCTGACAGTTCATCTGAGTGATGGTAATTTGTTGTTTTTGCAGTTATAGTAAATATGAAGTACATCGACGGAAAATTTATTGTTTTCTGTCCTAAATAAACAGACCGAAAACAATATTTTGCAGTCTAGAATCACTAGAAAAATCTCGACATTTATCAAAAAAAACAAAACAAAAAAATTGTTTATTTAATCATTAAAAATCTACAATAAAATTATATTTTTTGTTAATAAGTATATAGAAGTATCTAGATTCAGATATAAAAGGGGATGATTATAATTTACTATTTTTTCTTACTTAAATAAAAAAAAATATATATATATCTCATGTCTAAAAAAATATTAATAGTTTTTTTAATAATTATTTTAATATAATTTTATATATTAAAACATTCTATTGATATAAGAATTAATCTCTTCCTTCTGGAGTATAAAAAACCAGAATAAATGTAATTATAACACATGAATACATTAAACTTGTGCATAATGATTAAATATTAATTTTATAAATTTACATATTGATTGCTTAGACAATATTCAATAACATTTTTTATGAATTCCATCAAAAATTTCGTATCTTACATGCTGTAGTGTCCTATATTTAATAAAAGATAGTGTTTAATAGAATATAATACATATTCTATCACATATAATGATTATTATTACCAGCTTTCTAGAATTATTCAGAATATATTTGAAAAAAGAAAAGAATTCATACGATTTTACAAATTTATCGTCATCATCACCATCACTATTGTCATGAATAATTCTAGTTTGTGTCTTAGGATATGTCGACCATGATTTAGAATAATTAAGGGGCTTAAATTCAAGATATCTTGAGTTTAAACTTTCCATGGTTTTTTTTTCTCCTCGTTAGTAATTACCTAACTGATACATAATTAAATGTTTGTAATTTAGCTAGAGGATATTATTTTACTAATTATCCAGTAATTGGTCCTAATAAATTTTTGTCGATTACAAATCAAATTGTATCAATTCGGTACATTTCATTCATTAAATTTATCATTTGTAATCAAATGATACAAAGAGAAAACGACAGAAACCACTTCAAAACTTTGAATCGAATAACTAATTTAATTCGAACTTTTACTGAAAATCTTGTTATTTCTTAACAAGTTTGGTATCTGATTAGTCGTGTTGCACAGCATTTGCTCAGCTCCTACAAAAGTATTAGAAATGCGGAGGATGAACAATAGACGTGCATAGGATACATTCCTCATATATAAATATATATATATATATATATAATTTTTCAAGTCAAAAAATAAATAGGGGAGATCGGGGCAACTTCGGCATGCGGGGCAAGTTTGTCAAGCGCTTTTTTTTAAAAACAAATTAAAAGGAGACTTTGGTTATAGGTTAGGCAGTTGAGTTTTATTGGTGGCTTGTTGAGTGTAGTGTTTTTATTGTTCTCCAACAAGCGTAGTTGAATTATCAAGCAAATTTTCATTTTCGTT
>NW_019386694.1:779602-838839 GCF_000671375.1 Centruroides sculpturatus | reverse complement strand
CCCTATACCAGGGGCAACTTTAATAAAAATAATTAAAATAATTACAACTTTACAAAAAGAGAGAAGTTGCCGATCTTGCCCCTATACCCGGGGCAACTTCGTCAATTTCTCTCTTCTTGTAAAGTTGTAATTATTTTAATTATTTTTATTTCCAAACTGATTTTAACCAGTTCTATAGTAAGGTAACATTCCAATAGACAATATGCAAAGCTTATTTTTCAGTTTACAGCAGTATTTATTACACAAAATTTAAGTAAAGCTTAACATGCCGATCTTGCCCCGATCTCCCCTAAATACTTAATTTAATTTACATCAGCTTAAACTAATATTTTGCAATTAAATAAAAACACTTTGTATTTTAGACTTGTAATTATTTTTATTCGATTTTTTTTTTCTTTTCCTTTTCAAATCTTTGTACTTAATCTGCATTTAAACAACGTTCGTATATAACAGCAACCAGTTGTATTATATTTATATAGTAATGCTTGTTTGATATTTTTCAACGTGTATTTTTCTCTTATCCTGACAGTTCATCTGAGTGATGGTAATTTGTTGTTTTTGCAGTTATAGTAAATATGAAGTACATCGACGGAAAATTTATTGTTTTCTGTCCTAAATAAACAGACCGAAAACAATATTTTGCAGTCTAGAATCACTAGAAAAATCTCGACATTTATCAAAAAAAACAAAACAAAAAAATTGTTTATTTAATCATTAAAAATCTACAATAAAATTATATTTTTTGTTAATAAGTATATAGAAGTATCTAGATTCAGATATAAAAGGGGATGATTATAATTTACTATTTTTTCTTACTTAAATAAAAAAAAATATATATATATCTCATGTCTAAAAAAATATTAATAGTTTTTTTAATAATTATTTTAATATAATTTTATATATTAAAACATTCTATTGATATAAGAATTAATCTCTTCCTTCTGGAGTATAAAAAACCAGAATAAATGTAATTATAACACATGAATACATTAAACTTGTGCATAATGATTAAATATTAATTTTATAAATTTACATATTGATTGCTTAGACAATATTCAATAACATTTTTTATGAATTCCATCAAAAATTTCGTATCTTACATGCTGTAGTGTCCTATATTTAATAAAAGATAGTGTTTAATAGAATATAATACATATTCTATCACATATAATGATTATTATTACCAGCTTTCTAGAATTATTCAGAATATATTTGAAAAAAGAAAAGAATTCATACGATTTTACAAATTTATCGTCATCATCACCATCACTATTGTCATGAATAATTCTAGTTTGTGTCTTAGGATATGTCGACCATGATTTAGAATGATTAAGGGGCTTAAATTCAAGATATCTTGAGTTTAAACTTCCGTTTCACTTAAATTTTAGATATTTATTTATTTATTTTTAATTATTACAACAGAGTAATGCCGAAAAGTATGGAATTGTATCACCATTTTAACAATAGATTTATAAGAAAATAATACAAATAATATAAAATATTCTAGAGCTTAAACAGAACAGAAACTTAAATTCCTCATTGAGTTTGTATCCCTATTTAAATTCCTTAAAATTATATATTTAAATATAAATATACATTAAAACTTTAAATAAAAACGTATGCAACCATCATATTCATAAAATTATATTCTAATAAGTTTTTTTTAGATAAAAACTTATTACATATTTTTATAACAGGATTAAAAAATAGGATTATCATAAATTAAATTAAAATAATATATTAGTTTTAAAATTTACTTTAGAAATGTATTTTTATATATTTTAATCAAATTTATAGTTTTTTTCTGATTAAAAAATCTTCAAAAGAATCATATTAAAGTTTCGTTATTGATTAAATTTTATCACTCCATAAATAAATTTTCCAAAACAAAAATTTAGTAAATAGATGGTAGAGAGAGTGAGAGAAAAAGTTTTTATCAAATTTACCTTCTTAAAATTCTATTTTATTGGAAAATATGCAGATATTCGAAAAAGTAGGAATGAAAGTAGAACTTATTTATGTTCAGTTCTATATGGATTCGCTCTTAGTACATGGTAACGAATGATCGATGATGAGAACGGAGATATCTCTCTCACCCTTCTATTGGAGGGTCGATGAATTTCCACTCTCTCAACCAAACCAACGTTGTTGTAACTCGTCTTTAGAATTTGAATTGTTCGACCCATTCAATAATCACTGTTAATGCTTTTAATTAAATGGCCTAATTTACTTCATCATTAAATTACTGTCTGATGAATCAGTGAACTATTACCGGATTGAGAACCCACCACCGAACAATCAACGTGTGAGAAATGCTATTATAATCACTTATATGACTAAATTAATGAGATTTTTAAAGATAATTTTATNTTTGATGTAAGAATTTAAGAAAATTACTATTGAATCTTCGAATAAAACAGATGTTGAAAGACAAATAACGTGATAGAAAAGAAAATAAGGTAGACAAATATCACGAAAATAAGAGAAAAAAAATACATCAAATTAAGTAGAAATGTGTTTGAGTTAGTAAATTTAAATATCTAAGATAGTTTATAAAGAAAGATCGAAGAAGAGGAAAAAAATTAAATAAAATACACGAATCGAAACAGGAATTCTTGTAATCAATTTAAAAAAAAGTAGAGAAAAAATGGCGAACAAATAAAATACAGAAAAACTTTCGCTATTGTTAGAAAGACGATAATGAAATCTGTACGTTACATCGAAGACAATTAATATAAATTTTCGGAATTCTTAAATGCAAAAGATGGAAACGATAAACTGACAAACAGATCAAAATGAAATGAGTAATGGAGAATAAAAGAAGAAATTGATAAAAAGAAAGTGAAAAGAAGTGACTTAGTTTAGTTAATAAGACTAGAGAAAAGAAAGAAGGTGTAATGAGATATGTATTAGAAATATTGGAAGAAGAAAACCTTGCAAAATATCATTGTGGATAACCAGAAAGATAGGAATGCTAACAAAACTACAAAGGAATATTGATAACAGAAAATACGAAAAATTTCATTGAACATGCCTCAGAGCGAAAACCAAAGATGAATAAGAATAAAGATAATTTGATTTTTTTTCCTTCTTCTTCTTCTTCTTCGTCTTTATAAAATCGAATGTAAATTATCGTCTCTCTATTTTTATAAAATTAATTATAAGAATTTGAAATAAACGCTACATTCGATTTTATTCCATTTTATAAAAGGAAAATAATAATTTTATGAAACATTAGTATCTTTAACCGAACAGAGAGTTATAAATATATATTTTTAAATACATTTTCCAAGCTTTTACTTCGGAAAAATGTGAATTGAATGAATGAATTCTAGCTTAAATCATAGGAAAAAAATACAAAAAAATTCTATACATATAAAAATTTTTTCATGACTTCAAATCAATGGTAATTTTTATCTTGTTTATTGATTCATTCATATCAGAAACAAATTAAATTAATTTTTTTTTTAAATTCGTTTATTTACTTTTTCTTTCCTCTTTTCGCTACGTTATATAAACATTAAAATTCATAAAACAGACCGAATTCGCTACAAATTCTAATTTATTATATTAAATATCAAAACGTGATTTATCGCATCTAATTAAATTACTTCACATTGATAACTCCTAAAGCAATAAGCGAATTTATTATTTTCTAAACCCGATTTTCTTTCTTAATTTGGAGTGGAATTTTTAATGAAGGGTCTTCTTAATACGCGATTTATATGTAAAATTAAAATACCTAGCTATGAAAGTATAATGCATTTTCATGGAAATGAAAAATGACGACTGTTTTTATCCACATTTATAAATTTTAATTTAATTTTTTATGCACAATATTAAAGTTATATCGAAGTTTTAAAGGAGAATTTACTTTTTTAATGCATAGATTTAGTTTTGTTTCGAGTCTGTTTTGCGCATTTATGGTATAAGAATTCGGCTTTTAATGCTAAAATTATAATATATGAGGCTTTATTTAGCAAATATTCGTTTATAGAATTCAAAATTCATTAAAACTTCCATAGATTTAAATTATAGAAATCGAGTTTACGGGGTTGAAAATGTTACATTTAAGATTGGAGTTAGTTTCAAAGTGTTATATATAAATTGGTCTGAGTTCCGGTTTCCTAAACCGTTAAAATTACTAATTAGGTTATAAAATTCGATTTAGTGTAGAAGTTGAGTTTAGTATTAGATTTATAGTAATTGTACATACTTAAATTGCATTATATTGTGACTATTATTATAATTTTTAATATACTATATTTGTATATTTGAAAGTATAGCAAGATATATGGTATAATTATAGATTTCATATGTAAATAATGCTACTTCAAATAATTATTATTATACTTAATTTAATTTAGTAAAATTAAATTAACTTTCAATGTCGTAAGTGTTCTTGATTGTAACACGTTTTATATGTTAATTTAAATTTATTTCCACTTTAACCTCGATGATAGTCTTTTGATTTACTGGCACATTGATTCCTTACAGAATACATGGAAAATTTCAAATAATTTACGATGATTTTTATAATTTATAATGATTAACACGATCGTTATAATATGATGGTTACAAGTGTATAATTTAGATTCCATAATTCGAAGCACTTTTTATATAGCATATTAAACGCAAATTTCTTTAAAAATACGCCCAAAATTTTCTATTTTAAAACATAAATATTAATTTTAATAACTTTTATGATTTGTAACTTTCGTTTCGTTCAGAATTTACACTGTTTTTTGTTTAAATTCCAAGTAATGACAGTTATATTAGTATAGATGCAACACTTTGCTGCCTCTCAGAATCAATTTCAGTTATTAGAATATTTTTTAAAATTTTACTTTCTACTTCCATGTCTTTTTGGTTAAGAAATAGAGAATATATTTTTAGTTTTATACATGAATACAGATATATATATATTGTAAATAAAGTATTTAAGATGAAAGATAATGGCATTATCAATGTCGATTGAACATTAGATTTTATTATCTGGTCATTCAATAATATTTATCCAGTATTCCTAGTTATTTTTCTCTCCCCCTGCCATTCAGGAACTTCAGAAGATTGTCAATAACACAAGGAGGACGTTTTAACGATCTCATAATGACTTTAACTATTTAACCATTTACTTTTGTTGTTATTTAACATTTGTACTGAGCGAAAATGCTCAACATTCTAATTTATAAATTAGTAAACACCTGAAAATATGTATTTAGTATGAAATGATGACTATAGCATTAATTATGAACTAAAATATAATGAAAAGGCATAAAATAGAATTGATACTATCTTAAAACCTTAAATTTAGAGCTAAATATTAACTCTGAATTTAATTCTGTAGTTCAAAAACATTAATTAAATTAATCTTATAAATTTATATTCATAGTCCACGTGTTTATAGGTTTATAAAAAAAGAATCAATCATTAAAATAATGTCTCCCAGATGATTAATCAGTCTGGATTCTATCGAGTTTCTGGAATTTTTATCATACAAATGCCAAATTGATTCCCAGCTGGAACAGAAGAGATGAGAAAAACGTCAGTAACATAGCTGACAAGGACATGCTGATGGCATTTCTCTTACATGTCACGTCAACAGGAACCAGATAAAATATTCCATGTCCATACACCTCTGCAACATACCGTGTGTACAATACGAAAACGAAAGCAAAAACTTCCAGCCTATTACTACATCTTTCTAAGCTGCCACAGAAACGTCAATACTCCTGTTTCTTCCAGATGATAAGCAGCTGCATTTTTTTTTTCGTTCAGAATTAAATTATAAACTGCGGATAATACTAGTGTTACTCTCTTTACAAAGACATTTTTCCTATCTTATACTGTTCTTTATCATTTTCTTGTTTTACTTGTAATTAAATTTACGACGTAGACAGCTTTTTCTGGATGAGATCCGATGCTTTTACTTTTAATATGATGTAAAGTGATTATGGAATAACCATTTACATCGCATTAAGGTTTCGATAATATCTCTTTATAATTCATTACTGTTAAAAAATTATTGATATTTAAGACATTCAGTTTCTAATTTTATTAAGAATTTCTGTTTTCTCGATAATATCTCATTCCCCCTTTTCCTTTTAATAGAATTTTATGAATTTAAATCGAGAATAATATATTTTTTAAAGAATTTTTTCATGTATTTAGTCAGAAAAAATTAATTAATCATTCATCTTATTTAATTATTCGTTCGTTTATTTTTTAAAATATTAATTGATTTTTACTTTATTAAAGTTTCAAAGGTTATATTTATTCAATTGAAGAGTAAAAATTCTAATGGATAAGTTGTAAACAATGAGAAATAATAGCTGAAATTTTTCGTTTTAAATTGTAGAATTTGAAGAGATTAAAGAAAAAGTTAATTAATTAAGGTCTTCAAAGACGAATTTCTAACATTAACGAACCATTAAAATGAGTACAATCGATATATAAGATTATGAACTAGTGATCTAGATGATTAACAGGCATTTAGTTTTTATTTTCTTTTTCTTTAAAATAATTATTTAAGATTAAAACTTTCTAAGTTAAAATAAAGTTTTTGTTAATTAAATTCCCGTTTAGTAACGAAATTAAGAAAATTTTACTAGAATCGTGTGAGTAAACACATTTAAATATTAGCATATAAACAAGTATACTTTATATTTATGCCTAGGGCCTTTTCAGATTTCAAAAGAGGTCCAAGCCTATTTTTATACATAAACAAATAAATTTAAAACTAAGTTGAAGTTTGTTATTTGATAAAAGAAAAAAGTATCACTTATAGGTTACAGCTTAGGACCGCAATGAGCCTAAATCCGATCTTTTCGAGGCCTCAGTATATTCAAATATATATTATTTTTTAGTAAATTTTGTTAATATAAAAATTATGAAATCTTTATTGCTTAATATATAAGAAATATAATAATAGAATGAAGCTCGGTAAATGTGAGGCCCCACTGGCTTTATCATAGAGTGAATCAGAAAAGCTCTATCCATGCTTTCATTCTTTGTTTAAAATGTTCATTTTTAAAAAAAAATTATTCTACTATATAATTCATCTTTTTATTCGTAATTGAAGTCTTATTGTTAAAAATGATTTTTAAAAATTTATTTTAGAAAATCCCTGTTTTATTCTTTGCTAAAAAAAAAAAGAAATAATAGTATTGATATAGCCTTTGATGAAATAACCATTTAGTTCATTGTTGAAGGAAAATCTTCAAATTTTAGTTCATCTCAAGAAGTAATTATCTTCAACAATGAGCTAAAAACGGATTATTTTCTACTATGAATCAAAAAATAATCATTTATTTCAGTTTATCGCCGAAAAAAATTAAATATAATTGATCATTATTCGTCACTTATAATATTTCTTTACAGTTTTTCTACAGCTGAATTTTAAATTGGTCATTCTATACAGTTAAAAAAAATATATACAAAAATTCAGAAGTAAGAGTACAAAAACAAAAAAAAAATTTAAGGATTTTTATAACCGTAAATTGAGCTTATCTGAGCAATATGATAATAAAATACAGTAACTACTTGAAAGAAATCAAGAAATTCAACTTTCTTTTCCATGATCAATTTTAAGTATAAGAAGGAAAAAATAAAAAAAAAAAAAACAGGAAGAATATATTTCATAAATCTTCTCGGTATATAAGCTGCACTGCAATATTCTTAGTAATAAATCAGGGTCCATAAAGCGTGCGTGCAGCAAAGTCACCACCCATAGTCTCTATCTTCTAGGTCCTTCACCGATCATTTCCAAGCTCTATGGAAGGTCACTTCACTTCTATTTTTTCCTTTAACGGAATTCTCTTTCACTTCAATTCTCTTTTAATTTTTTTTTTCTATACTAGAACGGGCGAAATAAGATTTAATTTATTTTAAATTCTTAGTGATGAGGAGAAATACTTAGACAAAAAAAAAGTATGAAGTATGTGTGCGTATATATATATATATATATACACACATATTATTGCTGCATATTTAAATTTGTATTTATGAGGAGGAAAGAATAAGCGCAATTTAATACAGAGTTTTATTATTGTATATATAAAATAATAATAATAGTTAGAATATTTCATTTTTTCCTTGATAATATAGATATTATATATAAATATATGTACATAAAGAATTGTGTGTGTGTGTGTGTGTGTATATATATATATATATACGATTTTGTAGAGCAGTGACAGATGAAAATAATACGATTCAATAAAGCAGAGAAAATCCGGAGAAAATTTTTTTCCTTTCTTGATTAACTTGGGGATTTAGGAAATGAAAAGAAAACAAACGTATGTTTATAATTCATGAATCCTTTATCGTTTTTTCCCTTCCATCCTCCTATTCAACTATTTTTTTTATTATTTTTTTGGAAGGGGACCAAAATAAACTTATTCATCAATCCCAGTGTTGTAGATTCTCATCAAATGGGTTTACTTTCGCTGGTGGATCGACTATAAAGACCGACCCTGTCTTTCGAGATTTGAATATGGTAATGATGGTTATTGATGCAAATAATCTGCATCGACTTCTTTCTCTTTGATTAAACAACCGAATGTTTTGCAGTTTTTGAACTCTATTGATAGATTTTGTAAATGTAAATTTAACTTTTAAACTAATTTAATTTTAAGTTAGAAAACAACCGCTGCGGTTTTTAACCTGTTAATGCTTCTGTTGTTAACATTCACCCCTTCCAAAAAAAAAATGTGGTCTTGTAATTCATAGAATATGAAAATTTGAAGAATGATTTAAACCGGTAATATATATACATTTTCGGAATACTTCCTGGTTGTATGATCATTAAACAAGCAGAAAATTAAAATCCATGAATTAGTGTATTCAACATGCGAGACTGATTGAGGTCAACAGAAACGACGTACAATTATATGAACTCGAGACTGTTTTGACCCCAAATACATTACATAAGATGAAATTCTTGTATTTAATCATTAATAATGATAAATTGGTTTAGAGAAAATATGAATGATTGATTCCATTACTTTAATTAAGTAAATAAAAACGAATATATTAATGATATGTATACTTATATATAAATGGAATCACGTGTGACTACATAATCGAATTTTGCTTTCACTCTATGCATTTGCACAGTCACCTAATCTTCTTGAAACCTACCTTATCGATCTTCAGATCACTCGAAAGGAAGAGAGAAACCAGACTGGAAAATATAAAAGTATTTGATAGAATTAAATGTTTGTTCTTCTAATCCTAACAATTCTTTTTAGTTTAGTTCCATCTAAAAATATTATATTGACGAGAAAACTTTTAATGTGTTGAAAATTTAATTTATTGATATAAATGATTTCTTCTTCTTTTTATAATAAAAAGCAATATTTCATTATTTCTTTTTTTGGAGTTAATGTTAAAATATTTCATTGANTATAACATCAAAATTTTTAAGTATTATTTAAATAAAATATTTAATGTGCAAAATCACGATAATTGTTGTAAATACGTGCATGAAATTGTCATTTTTCATATAAAAAATATGTTAATTTCATACAAGTGCTTATAAAATATTATTCACTATTTTGCAAACACATGTGTAACATTTTTTACACAAAAAAGAAAAAGGTTAATTTCATATAAAAATGTCATATACAAGAACTTGACTATTAATTGCAAGACAGTGTGAACACGTGTATGAAATTAACATTTTTATATACACAGTATTAAAAAATGTCTATTTCGTACACGTGTTCACGACGTTTTACAAATAATAATCAGGTTCTTGCATGTAACATTGTTTTTTTTCCATATAAAAAATGGTACTTACACGCAAGTGCTTCACCATTATTTGTCAAATATTATATATGTTATATATATATAAATAATTTTTTGCAAATATATATATTATTTATGCCCTATAAAGATATATGAAATTGTTAATTTTACTATAAAATTAATATTTTGATAATTATTTATAAACATCAGAATATATTTTGCTCAACATGAAACACTTTTGATAAAATTCAGTTTAGTAAACCAAACTTAAATGAATCATTAATGTTATATTATGAATAATGTTTGGAATGTCACACAACTGTAAATCACTTGCATCCATTATTCTATATTAGTTCATTTTAGATCAAGGATTTAATTACATTAACCATTAATATAATTATATATTACTGTAATAAAATTTTGTTCTGTTTTCCTAAATGACTATACAATGCGCATAATATTAACATGAAGTTAATATAAAAGTCATCTTCATGTATATTAAATTACATTCCGTTTTAATGAAGTTCTTAAAATTATTCAAAAAAAAAATTATATAAAATATTTTTATTGTAAGTAAATAAATATATTTAATCATCTCTTAAAATTCACTTTATAAATATTTCTCTTATAAATAAACAATTGCAATCCTTTTAAGAAAGTATAAAAACAAAGAGCCAGACAGACAGACAAACAAATAAACAAACGGCACGAATAACTTATAACAAGTTTATAACAATTATTTACGAAGAAATTCGCCAGAAAAACCTCTAGAAATATCCAACTAAGCCGGTTTTAACAGAGTTATAGAAAAATCTATAGACGTGATTACTTCAATATATTTTTGTATATCCTCTACTACAACTTAAAAAAGTAGATTTAAAGAGAAAAAAAAATGTGTACCATAGTATCTCCAGTTTAAAAAGGTAAAGTAACAGAAACAAATTTTTTCGATACATTAAACATATTGTAGTTTATTTTTTTATTTTTTATTTTTATCGAATGGGGACCTTCTCAAAGCCAGGAATCTCATACAGTAATGATATTTTAATATATAACCAACAGAATAAGATAGCTGTGACGGAATCGTTCACCATAACGATTTTTATTATCCTGCTTGCCTTACTAGTGACGTCAAATTCGATAGAGTATGCGCTGTAAAAGTGCCTCTTGGCAAATACTCACTCACCAGTATCCGTCAAACAGTCCTCGTCTAGACGTTGAAACTGTTGGCTCTGTGCACTTAAACTCATTCATAGATTGAAGTTAATAAATTCGTAATTAAGATCAATTATTATGAGATACTTGCAAATTTCACGATCGTTCAGGTAAAGAAGGTTCGAAGGCTCCAAACGAGAGAAAAAAGAAAAATAAAATGGAATTAAATTTGTTGTTACAGTTCAGCTTGTTTGTTGTAATTCACATGAGCGGATGCGCTGCTGAAGGTAAATCTTTTATATATATATATAACTTTAGCTCTTGTAAATTTTAAAAGTGTATCGAGATTTTAACATTTAATTAAGTTTTCAACACGTGGTTTTTAGAGTTTTTTACCCTCTATTTTCGTCTATTATTTATTAAAAAAAAAGATCTTTTAAACGTAACTGGAACGTTCGACTTCGTTGATAGAGGATGTTTATATTTAATGAAATTGTTTTCCTTTGTAAATAATTGCAAAAAAATTAATTAATTACGTGGAAATTAGTGTAATTTACTTGAAACTTAAATGGTTTCTAACCAAATGAATATCGTAGAAAGATAACGAATTCTTTGATGCTAGTAACATATCCAGTAGGGCCCTTTGTTATTTATATGATAATCATCTTTTCGAAGAAGCTGAGTTAGATGTAATGCGAAAGATACGTGACAAAATAACCAAGGATAATATATGAAAATTATATTTTGGATGTCTTTTTTTACATTAACTTTCGGCTTTATATTCCTGTCCGAAGAGAATGTCAAAAGCGCAAAATTTAAATTAGTATCATAGAATGAATTTAATTAAATTTTGAAAAGGATTCTTGGTTCAGGAATCGAACTAATCCCATTTGGAAACATGCAATGATTCATTTACAATTGATTAATTGACTCTAAATGATTTGCATTAAGTGAAAGCGAATCCCGCAAAGTGTGTTGTAAGTTTTAAACTCCATTATAACATTAAGATTAAATATATTTTAATTTAAAACAATAAAAAATATATATATATAAATTGTTTACTCTTGTTTCAACCGACTTGGAGCCAACAAAGTATAGCGTTTAAAGCCACCAACATCAACCATACCCGAACAAAAATTAATGTGATAAATATTTGGAAAACATCCCAGAACACAAAATATATATAGATTTTTTTAAATTTTATTTCAATTTTTAAGGTTTATTTTAAGTAATTTTGCTGCCATAGTAGTTTATAAGAATATTTTAAAAATTTATATTATTAAAAAGAAAAGAGGATGAAGGTCAATGACATTTTATATAGAGGAATATGAATATGTGCTGCTCTTTAATATATTAAATCCCCTGATGTGTTGAGATAAAAATAACGATTTAGATGATAGATGAAATAGAAACGGATCACAATAATAGGAGACTAATTGTGTAACTTTATATGGGGCAAAATGTTATTGTTATTAGCAAATGTTACGTTCCCAAGGTTAGTTTCTTGTTTGCTTGATCCTGACCTCAGAAAGTAGAAAGGACGTGAGAAAAATCGCATTTATTATGTACATATAGTTACAATATAAAAATGACGTACATTATTCATGATAAAAAGCAGCAATCTTAAAGAAAAACTGAGCACTTATAGGGTATTTGATGTAAGAATTTAAGAAAATTACTATTGAATCTTCGGATAAAACAGATGTTGAAAGACAAATAACGTGATAGAAAAGAAAATAAGGTAGACAAATATCACGAAAATAAGAGAAAAAAAATACATCAAATTAAGTAGAAATGTGTTTGAGTTAGTAAATTTAAATATCTAAGATAGTTTATAAAGAAAGATCGAAGAAGAGGAAAAAAATTAAATAAAATACACGAATCGAAACAGGAATTCTTGTAATCAATTTAAAAAAAAGTAGAGAAAAAATGGCGAACAAATAAAATACAGAAAAACTTTCGCTATTGTTAGAAAGACGATAATGAAATCTGTACGTTACATCGAAGACAATTAATATAAATTTTCGGAATTCTTAAATGCAAAAGATGGAAACGATAAACTGACAAACAGATCAAAATGAAATGAGTAATGGAGAATAAAAGAAGAAATTGATAAAAAGAAAGTGAAAAGAAGTGACTTAGTTTAGTTAATAAGACTAGAGAAAAGAAAGAAGGTGTAATGAGATATGTATTAGAAATATTGGAAGAAGAAAACCTTGCAAAATATCATTGTGGATAACCAGAAAGATAGGAATGCTAACAAAACTACAAAGGAATATTGATAACAGAAAATACGAAAAATTTCATTGAACATGCCTCAGAGCGAAAACCAAAGATGAATAAGAATAAAGATAATTTGATTTTTTTTCCTTCTTCTTCTTCTTCTTCGTCTTTATAAAATCGAATGTAAATTATCGTCTCTCTATTTTTATAAAATTAATTATAAGAATTTGAAATAAACGCTACATTCGATTTTATTCCATTTTATAAAAGGAAAATAATAATTTTATGAAACATTAGTATCTTTAACCGAACAGAGAGTTATAAATATATATTTTTAAATACATTTTCCAAGCTTTTACTTCGGAAAAATGTGAATTGAATGAATGAATTCTAGCTTAAATCATAGGAAAAAAATACAAAAAAATTCTATACATATAAAAATTTTTTCATGACTTCAAATCAATGGTAATTTTTATCTTGTTTATTGATTCATTCATATCAGAAACAAATTAAATTAATTTTTTTTTTTAATTCGTTTATTTACTTTTTCTTTCCTCTTTTCGCTACGTTATATAAACATTAAAATTCATAAAACAGACCGAATTCGCTACAAATTCTAATTTATTATATTAAATATCAAAACGTGATTTATCGCATCTAATTAAATTACTTCACATTGATAACTCCTAAAGCAATAAGCGAATTTATTATTTTCTAAACCCGATTTTCTTTCTTAATTTGGAGTGGAATTTTTAATGAAGGGTCTTCTTAATACGCGATTTATATGTAAAATTAAAATACCTAGCTATGAAAGTATAATGCATTTTCATGGAAATGAAAAATGACGACTGTTTTTATCCACATTTATAAATTTTAATTTAATTTTTTATGCACAATATTAAAGTTATATCGAAGTTTTAAAGGAGAATTTACTTTTTTAATGCATAGATTTAGTTTTGTTTCGAGTCTGTTTTGCGCATTTATGGTATAAGAATTCGGCTTTTAATGCTAAAATTATAATATATGAGGCTTTATTTAGCAAATATTCGTTTATAGAATTCAAAATTCATTAAAACTTCCATAGATTTAAATTATAGAAATCGAGTTTACGGGGTTGAAAATGTTACATTTAAGATTGGAGTTAGTTTCAAAGTGTTATATATAAATTGGTCTGAGTTCCGGTTTCCTAAACCGTTAAAATTACTAATTAGGTTATAAAATTCGATTTAGTGTAGAAGTTGAGTTTAGTATTAGATTTATAGTAATTGTACATACTTAAATTGCATTATATTGTGACTATTATTATAATTTTTAATATACTATATTTGTATATTTGAAAGTATAGCAAGATATATGGTATAATTATAGATTTCATATGTAAATAATGCTACTTCAAATAATTATTATTATACTTAATTTAATTTAGTAAAATTAAATTAACTTTCAATGTCGTAAGTGTTCTTGATTGTAACACGTTTTATATGTTAATTTAAATTTATTTCCACTTTAACCTCGATGATAGTCTTTTGATTTACTGGCACATTGATTCCTTACAGAATACATGGAAAATTTCAAATAATTTACGATGATTTTTATAATTTATAATGATTAACACGATCGTTATAATATGATGGTTACAAGTGTATAATTTAGATTCCATAATTCGAAGCACTTTTTATATAGCATATTAAACGCAAATTTCTTTAAAAATACGCCCAAAATTTTCTATTTTAAAACATAAATATTAATTTTAATAACTTTTATGATTTGTAACTTTCGTTTCGTTCAGAATTTACACTGTTTTTTGTTTAAATTCCAAGTAATGACAGTTATATTAGTATAGATGCAACACTTTGCTGCCTCTCAGAATCAATTTCAGTTATTAGAATATTTTTTAAAATTTTACTTTCTACTTCCATGTCTTTTTGGTTAAGAAATAGAGAATATATTTTTAGTTTTATACATGAATACAGATATATATATATTGTAAATAAAGTATTTAAGATGAAAGATAATGGCATTATCAATGTCGATTGAACATTAGATTTTATTATCTGGTCATTCAATAATATTTATCCAGTATTCCTAGTTATTTTTCTCTCCCCCTGCCATTCAGGAACTTCAGAAGATTGTCAATAACACAAGGAGGACGTTTTAACGATCTCATAATGACTTTAACTATTTAACCATTTACTTTTGTTGTTATTTAACATTTGTACTGAGCGAAAATGCTCAACATTCTAATTTATAAATTAGTAAACACCTGAAAATATGTATTTAGTATGAAATGATGACTATAGCATTAATTATGAACTAAAATATAATGAAAAGGCATAAAATAGAATTGATACTATCTTAAAACCTTAAATTTAGAGCTAAATATTAACTCTGAATTTAATTCTGTAGTTCAAAAACATTAATTAAATTAATCTTATAAATTTATATTCATAGTCCACGTGTTTATAGGTTTATAAAAAAAGAATCAATCATTAAAATAATGTCTCCCAGATGATTAATCAGTCTGGATTCTATCGAGTTTCTGGAATTTTTATCATACAAATGCCAAATTGATTCCCAGCTGGAACAGAAGAGATGAGAAAAACGTCAGTAACATAGCTGACAAGGACATGCTGATGGCATTTCTCTTACATGTCACGTCAACAGGAACCAGATAAAATATTCCATGTCCATACACCTCTGCAACATACCGTGTGTACAATACGAAAACGAAAGCAAAAACTTCCAGCCTATTACTACATCTTTCTAAGCTGCCACAGAAACGTCAATACTCCTGTTTCTTCCAGATGATAAGCAGCTGCATTTTTTTTTTCGTTCAGAATTAAATTATAAACTGCGGATAATACTAGTGTTACTCTCTTTACAAAGACATTTTTCCTATCTTATACTGTTCTTTATCATTTTCTTGTTTTACTTGTAATTAAATTTACGACGTAGACAGCTTTTTCTGGATGAGATCCGATGCTTTTACTTTTAATATGATGTAAAGTGATTATGGAATAACCATTTACATCGCATTAAGGTTTCGATAATATCTCTTTATAATTCATTACTGTTAAAAAATTATTGATATTTAAGACATTCAGTTTCTAATTTTATTAAGAATTTCTGTTTTCTCGATAATATCTCATTCCCCCTTTTCCTTTTAATAGAATTTTATGAATTTAAATCGAGAATAATATATTTTTTAAAGAATTTTTTCATGTATTTAGTCAGAAAAAATTAATTAATCATTCATCTTATTTAATTATTCGTTCGTTTATTTTTTAAAATATTAATTGATTTTTACTTTATTAAAGTTTCAAAGGTTATATTTATTCAATTGAAGAGTAAAAATTCTAATGGATAAGTTGTAAACAATGAGAAATAATAGCTGAAATTTTTCGTTTTAAATTGTAGAATTTGAAGAGATTAAAGAAAAAGTTAATTAATTAAGGTCTTCAAAGACGAATTTCTAACATTAACGAACCATTAAAATGAGTACAATCGATATATAAGATTATGAACTAGTGATCTAGATGATTAACAGGCATTTAGTTTTTATTTTCTTTTTCTTTAAAATAATTATTTAAGATTAAAACTTTCTAAGTTAAAATAAAGTTTTTGTTAATTAAATTCCCGTTTAGTAACGAAATTAAGAAAATTTTACTAGAATCGTGTGAGTAAACACATTTAAATATTAGCATATAAACAAGTATACTTTATATTTATGCCTAGGGCCTTTTCAGATTTCAAAAGAGGTCCAAGCCTATTTTTATACATAAACAAATAAATTTAAAACTAAGTTGAAGTTTGTTATTTGATAAAAGAAAAAAGTATCACTTATAGGTTACAGCTTAGGACCGCAATGAGCCTAAATCCGATCTTTTCGAGGCCTCAGTATATTCAAATATATATTATTTTTTAGTAAATTTTGTTAATATAAAAATTATGAAATCTTTATTGCTTAATATATAAGAAATATAATAATAGAATGAAGCTCGGTAAATGTGAGGCCCCACTGGCTTTATCATAGAGTGAATCAGAAAAGCTCTATCCATGCTTTCATTCTTTGTTTAAAATGTTCATTTTTAAAAAAAAATTATTCTACTATATAATTCATCTTTTTATTCGTAATTGAAGTCTTATTGTTAAAAATGATTTTTAAAAATTTATTTTAGAAAATCCCTGTTTTATTCTTTGCTAAAAAAAAAAAGAAATAATAGTATTGATATAGCCTTTGATGAAATAACCATTTAGTTCATTGTTGAAGGAAAATCTTCAAATTTTAGTTCATCTCAAGAAGTAATTATCTTCAACAATGAGCTAAAAACGGATTATTTTCTACTATGAATCAAAAAATAATCATTTATTTCAGTTTATCGCCGAAAAAAATTAAATATAATTGATCATTATTCGTCACTTATAATATTTCTTTACAGTTTTTCTACAGCTGAATTTTAAATTGGTCATTCTATACAGTTAAAAAAAATATATACAAAAATTCAGAAGTAAGAGTACAAAAACAAAAAAAAAATTTAAGGATTTTTATAACCGTAAATTGAGCTTATCTGAGCAATATGATAATAAAATACAGTAACTACTTGAAAGAAATCAAGAAATTCAACTTTCTTTTCCATGATCAATTTTAAGTATAAGAAGGAAAAAATAAAAAAAAAAAAAACAGGAAGAATATATTTCATAAATCTTCTCGGTATATAAGCTGCACTGCAATATTCTTAGTAATAAATCAGGGTCCATAAAGCGTGCGTGCAGCAAAGTCACCACCCATAGTCTCTATCTTCTAGGTCCTTCACCGATCATTTCCAAGCTCTATGGAAGGTCACTTCACTTCTATTTTTTCCTTTAACGGAATTCTCTTTCACTTCAATTCTCTTTTAATTTTTTTTTTCTATACTAGAACGGGCGAAATAAGATTTAATTTATTTTAAATTCTTAGTGATGAGGAGAAATACTTAGACAAAAAAAAAGTATGAAGTATGTGTGCGTATATATATATATATATATACACACATATTATTGCTGCATATTTAAATTTGTATTTATGAGGAGGAAAGAATAAGCGCAATTTAATACAGAGTTTTATTATTGTATATATAAAATAATAATAATAGTTAGAATATTTCATTTTTTCCTTGATAATATAGATATTATATATAAATATATGTACATAAAGAATTGTGTGTGTGTGTGTGTGTGTATATATATATATATATACGATTTTGTAGAGCAGTGACAGATGAAAATAATACGATTCAATAAAGCAGAGAAAATCCGGAGAAAATTTTTTTCCTTTCTTGATTAACTTGGGGATTTAGGAAATGAAAAGAAAACAAACGTATGTTTATAATTCATGAATCCTTTATCGTTTTTTCCCTTCCATCCTCCTATTCAACTATTTTTTTTATTATTTTTTTTGGAAGGGGACCAAAATAAACTTATTCATCAATCCCAGTGTTGTAGATTCTCATCAAATGGGTTTACTTTCGCTGGTGGATCGACTATAAAGACCGACCCTGTCTTTCGAGATTTGAATATGGTAATGATGGTTATTGATGCAAATAATCTGCATCGACTTCTTTCTCTTTGATTAAACAACCGAATGTTTTGCAGTTTTTGAACTCTATTGATAGATTTTGTAAATGTAAATTTAACTTTTAAACTAATTTAATTTTAAGTTAGAAAACAACCGCTGCGGTTTTTAACCTGTTAATGCTTCTGTTGTTAACATTCACCCCTTCCAAAAAAAAAATGTGGTCTTGTAATTCATAGAATATGAAAATTTGAAGAATGATTTAAACCGGTAATATATATACATTTTCGGAATACTTCCTGGTTGTATGATCATTAAACAAGCAGAAAATTAAAATCCATGAATTAGTGTATTCAACATGCGAGACTGATTGAGGTCAACAGAAACGACGTACAATTATATGAACTCGAGACTGTTTTGACCCCAAATACATTACATAAGATGAAATTCTTGTATTTAATCATTAATAATGATAAATTGGTTTAGAGAAAATATGAATGATTGATTCCATTACTTTAATTAAGTAAATAAAAACGAATATATTAATGATATGTATACTTATATATAAATGGAATCACGTGTGACTACATAATCGAATTTTGCTTTCACTCTATGCATTTGCACAGTCACCTAATCTTCTTGAAACCTACCTTATCGATCTTCAGATCACTCGAAAGGAAGAGAGAAACCAGACTGGAAAATATAAAAGTATTTGATAGAATTAAATGTTTGTTCTTCTAATCCTAACAATTCTTTTTAGTTTAGTTCCATCTAAAAATATTATATTGACGAGAAAACTTTTAATGTGTTGAAAATTTAATTTATTGATATAAATGATTTCTTCTTCTTTTTATAATAAAAAGCAATATTTCATTATTTCTTTTTTTGGAGTTAATGTTAAAATATTTCATTGATAGAATTTTTTTTTGTAAGGAAAAAACATTTGATAAAATTTCCTAGATTTATTGTACATTTGCCAGTAGAACATAATAATGTTGTAACTTAGAAAAACTCTTTTCTCAGAGTCATAAATCTTCTTTAGAATGGTTATAAATTTTTGAAAAATTTTAAATAATAAATGAATATCGAAAGAATTTTACACGTGATATAAATAATATGTTATATTTTAATGTTAAAGTTGATTGTATCCAGGTCCTCTGAGAGGTCAAGAGGGGACCAGATCACTTGCCTTTTTTGAGGCTTCAATATATTAAAAAGACAAAATAAATTATATTAAATAATAAAATTGGATTTAAAAAAGTTAAGATTTTATTCTTTATATACAAGAAATGCAATGAAATTTGTAAAAAAAAAATTTTGAAATAACCATAAATGTGCGATGTTTGACCCATGGTAAGGCCGCGATATAACCTAATTTATCTCTTTTATTTTGCAAGTTATCCACTGGAAACAAACGAGTTTTAACCGATTTCCATGTCTAATAATTGATTTAACGTTTTACTACTGGTTACAACTAAGAATTTTGGCAAAATTCCCATTTTTATTGGAAGAAATGTACAGCTGATAAATAGTAACACCCACATATATAAAACTAGTTCCGGTACAATGCTCTTTTCACGTAAAAATATTTCTTGTCAACTCTGCAAAGCCAAATGCTGTAAAGAAATGCACAAAAGGAGTACATGTATGTTTTATGCATTTCTTTAAAGCTGAATAAATGCGTAAAAAATTCATTGAATGGTAAGCTTATGTTTCCTATAAATGACAAGGTTTACCAGCATAGTTTTGGTGAATCGACACGACAGTCATGCGTTAATTAACGTAATAGGTTGACGTGGTGGCCACATGATCCATTACGTTTAGTGCCACGAAATTGCATACTATGTCATTCATCAGAATCGATAATTTATCAGATAATCTTGTATGCACCATTGGCCGTATCGATAAAATTAAATTAAGCTCTTAATTCTTACATTAATTAATTAATGGATGATAGTTTATACACGAAATAAAAGTGGTCGGTGAGTTACCACTCTCGATAAATGACGTGGCACAATTGAGATACGTCACTTATGAGGATTTCTGTTTACGTTATTCTGTTTTAAAGGTCAGATAAGAGAATTTTTTACACTTTTAACGCATCACAACTAAAAAGATAAACGATTTGGATGCAAATTATGATAAGTTACGTGCGTTTAAGACTGTACTTTACCTCGTCTATCAAACGTGGTAACTTAAATGTCTCCATATATCACATGGAAAGTTGCAATCATTCACGCATTTGTTACTATCGAAAATCGTAACCGAGAGCTAAAACGTTTATATTAATTGATGTAGAATGAAAGAATTTATTGAGTTTGCTATATTAAACTGTTTGCTTTGCAACCAGAATATTAAAATGGCAAAGGATTTAACGGGGTTAATAACATCACATGTCCTAACTGTTAGTTATATCCAAAGTGTTTAACTTAAATCCATGTTGTGTGCTTAAAAAACGAATGGTTTTAGTATTTAAATTTACTTTAGAAAATTTTCGATGTGGCAGTTAATGTGAACCGAGATTAAGAAGAAGCGGGTGGTTTATCTTGATTGACGTTTTACTTCCTACATCGATCAGATGTTGATGTTATCTAATCACTTTGGTGGGTAAAGTCGATTAGCCTCTAAAGATAGATCCTG
Organism: Centruroides sculpturatus; assembly: GCF_000671375.1. Taxonomy (NCBI): domain Eukaryota; kingdom Metazoa; phylum Arthropoda; class Arachnida; order Scorpiones; family Buthidae; genus Centruroides; species Centruroides sculpturatus. The sequence continues at coordinate 817,520 of NW_019386694.1, read as the reverse complement.
GCGAATCATTACCGATTACAGGGATATTTCACTATTTTCAACTCGTTTGGTTTGTCTTGAATAATTAAGCAATTAATTAATTAATGGTTGGTCTTCTTTTTTTCACTTACTGTACTGTACTACTATTATTTTTGATGCGTGCAGAAAGCTGTTAAGCTATAAAAGGATTAAGTGATGAAGATTACAAATGATAACGTAAGATGAAAAAAAAGACTATAAAATTAACTTTAAAAGCAGCATTTAAGTAATTTTATTGAGTATTTTATAAATTTTAACTACGCTATTACTTTTATTCAGCTTTATTTTGATCAATTTGAATTTGTATCATCATTAAATATATGCTACATTTATTGAGCTATGATCATTAACTGTTCTGATCCATACTTTTATGGATCAATTATAGTAAATCCATACTTTTCGAGATTATTTTTACGGCTAAACATATGTAAAACTATTGATTAACGACAGTGAAGACCATTTTTAAAAGTTATATGCAAAAGATTTACTTTCTTTGATTAAAATTAAGCAATTCCATTGCATACAATTGTTGATAATTTGAATGGTTTAGGCTTTAAGTTAAACTTTTTCAAATTAATTTTATTAAACTTTCAAAACGTAAATTCAAGAAAATATATTTTCTATTTCGTAAAATCACAGAAAAAAATTCTATTTTACAATATATATTTTAATAAATTTCTACATCTTGAGAGAGTTTCAAAAACTAATTACAGATAAATTGAATTTCCTAAGCAATTGTTTAGCCAAAATTAATTATACATTATTTTCATATTAATCTGAGTTGAGATATAATCTAGAAATTTAATAAATAATAATGATTGCATTATCGATTACACCGCACGTAATAAGTTTTAAAAGAAAATATATTAAGATACCATACAATTATAAAGTATTTACTTTTCCTCATTAAGAATCTCTACAAAGAACGACTTCTAGTGCTTTAAGTCTTTAATATTTGGAAAACAATGTCTAAAAAGTCTTAAGTTCTTCTAAGATGTCTTATATGTTAATTAAATATTCAATATTTTTCTAAATAAATAAATTTTAAAAAATACACCCATTGATTAAAAACTTCTTCAAACGGGGGAAAAAAATCACAAAAATTTCCTCTATTTCCTTTAGGAAAAAAAATTATTACCATATTTCAATTGAAGATAAAATACTTTCCATTCCTGTTACACTAAATTGGAGCAATCTGTGATTTTTTATTTCATATATTTTTTATATTTATAGGTTTTTTTTGGCAACATTCGACTCTCTCTCTCTCTCTCTCTCTGCTCTCCCTCCCTTTCTTTCTCTGTGCTACAGATATGAGCTGTAACTTACAACTCTTATTTACATCATGTAAATAACAGGCATTACTACACACAAAAAGGGGGGGAACAAACGTCAAAAATAAAAGTGAATAAGTAGAATTCCCTTTCTTTCAAAACAAAATTTACCAATAGCGCCTTGAGATCCGGATTTTACACTATCTTGGATGTTGTTCGGATGTATAAAGTCGGCAATGTCCATTTATCTACTGTCAAATGGGTCGATTTTTCTCTTGTTTCTCATAAACCCCCTTCTCCTCTTTATTCCTTTCTGTCACACAAGCGAAGAATATTTTAGTCATCTGATAATGTTTAAATGATTCGAGTAAGTTCAATATTACTGCATTATTAATTTCACAAAGTGACATAAGTTAGTATCGTTTGTACATGCTAAATAACAAAATTATAATGGTGTGTTTCTTGTTCTTTTTTTTTTAATATTAAATACACAAAGTGACATAAGTTAGTATCGTTTGTACATGCTAAATAACAAAATTATAATGGTGTGTTTCTTGTGCTTTTTTTTTTAATATTAAATACAGAAGTATTTAAAAACAAAATAAAAAAAAAAAGGCATAGGCAATATTGGATATACCCTTGTGATTATAAAAACAAAAATAAGAAAAAGGCAGGCCAAAGTTCAAATGAAGTTTCTCTCAATTACGGCTTCTATGATCATTTTACTTATATCAATGTCCATTTTCAAAATACGCAGGTACCACACCCTTTAGTAGGAAGGACACTGATCCAGTATTTCCTTAAAACAATACTATGCCTGTTGTTTTTCACACTTTTCTGACAACTGTAGGCTTTGAGTATCTCCCAGCTCTTCATTTCTATCTTGCAAAATGCAAGATAGAAATGAAGAGCTGCAATATATCAAAAACCTAGCAGGGCAATTTGGGGTTAATATTAAGGCCAGCAAAACAATAACAGCAAAACAATATAATTATACCAATAAATAAANCATTTTTTTTAAAAATCTAAATAACTTATATATTTTTATTCTATATATATTTTAGTAGAAAAATTCAAAAAGTTGCCAAAGATAGTGATTGATGTGAAAAGAAATAGTCGTTATACTTTCATGAACCCTTCTATAAGGTGTTTACTATTGACAGATACAAGATTTGGGAATGGACGCAGGTGGCTACTTGCTTTTACTTTATCAACATAAAGAACGGGTTCGAAATGTATCACCACTTGTTGTTTTTTGATGTGCATGTAAATAAAATACAAAGAATTCTATTCTTTATTCAACAAGAGAATCCTTTCTTCAGATTTAACAGTTTCTATTAGGGACACAACAACAATGGTGTGTAGACTTGTCTAAAATTGTTTCATGGATTCGTTAATAATCTTCAGTAAATTCTTACGTTATAATAAGCATTTATACGTGTGATAATTAAAAATATTTTAAATTAATACTTAAAAGATTTGTAATTACTTATGAAATAGTAAACCGATTTGGCGTAAATTAAATAAAACATTGAATGGAAAAGAATTCATTATTTTATATTTTTAACAACAAAAACTTTGCTGAAGATAAGGAATCGCAAGGAATATACAATGTTTTCTTTATCACTCAGCTATATTGCAGAGCACATACACCTACTAAAGTGTCAAAAACCATCTCTTCCGTAAGAATAATTAAAACAACAACAACTTTTAAAATTCTTCTAACGTCTACAATCATTTAATTCCCATTATAATCTCGCAAAGTGTTTCTGCTCGGTTATAATACTACGGATAAAACCGGTTATTATATTGTCAGCGCAATTAAGCCAGGTTTAAACATCTGCAACATCCCATTGACTATCTCTACCACAGTTACGTACATACATTCAAGATGAGCGAATTAATTGATAAACTAGCGAAAGCTCGCAAACTAAACCTAGACAGTTATTATTACCTTATACAGTAAACTAAAACATGCATTGCACATTTAATGAGTCAGATCGTTGTAATCTAATGGATAAATTTTTAATGTCATATCTGTAAATTTGTTTTTAAGCCTTCAATTTTAGGATATTTAGAAGATAGGAAACACGGCTGTAGCTTTTATTACGGTCGTTTAGTCTTGGTTTACTCGATTATAACTGTAAATTTTAATATGAACTCTTGTAGTCGTTATTCATCTAAATTGACTATAACTACTACATCCAAACTGATTGAAAATTTGGAATTGTGGTTTCTGTCTTTACTACTCTTCAAATAATCACTAAATGATGAGATTCTATGAGAGAAAATGTATATGGGATTTATCTACATATACATAAACATATATATATATATATATATGCAGTATATGCGGGTCACCTCTCTTCTCTTGATAACAAATGCTTTTCAATTCGTGAATATAAAAATAACTTTCATCTCCATAAATTGAAAAATCCATGAAAAGTAAATAAGGGACTATGTTTGCCACAAACAAAAGATATTTTTATGTCAGGGGATAAAAACACGCGAATATAATTTTAGATTTTTCTTGGCGAATATCCAAATATCCTCATTCCGTATTCATGAAAGATATATCTCAAATAATGATGATAAAAATTGGAGTATACATATCTAAGATTTCTCGTTATCAAACTTTCATTCTACTTATTATNTAGTGATCTAGATGATTAACAGGCATTTAGTTTTTATTTTCTTTTTCTTTAAAATAATTATTTAAGATTAAAACTTTCTAAGTTAAAATAAAGTTTTTGTTAATTAAATTCCCGTTTAGTAACGAAATTAAGAAAATTTTACTAGAATCGTGTGAGTAAACACATTTAAATATTAGCATATAAACAAGTATACTTTATATTTATGCCTAGGGCCTTTTCAGATTTCAAAAGAGGTCCAAGCCTATTTTTATACATAAACAAATAAATTTAAAACTAAGTTGAAGTTTGTTATTTGATAAAAGAAAAAAGTATCACTTATAGGTTACAGCTTAGGACCGCAATGAGCCTAAATCCGATCTTTTCGAGGCCTCAGTATATTCAAATATATATTATTTTTTAGTAAATTTTGTTAATATAAAAATTATGAAATCTTTATTGCTTAATATATAAGAAATATAATAATAGAATGAAGCTCGGTAAATGTGAGGCCCCACTGGCTTTATCATAGAGTGAATCAGAAAAGCTCTATCCATGCTTTCATTCTTTGTTTAAAATGTTCATTTTTAAAAAAAAATTATTCTACTATATAATTCATCTTTTTATTCGTAATTGAAGTCTTATTGTTAAAAATGATTTTTAAAAATTTATTTTAGAAAATCCCTGTTTTATTCTTTGCTAAAAAAAAAAAGAAATAATAGTATTGATATAGCCTTTGATGAAATAACCATTTAGTTCATTGTTGAAGGAAAATCTTCAAATTTTAGTTCATCTCAAGAAGTAATTATCTTCAACAATGAGCTAAAAACGGATTATTTTCTACTATGAATCAAAAAATAATCATTTATTTCAGTTTATCGCCGAAAAAAATTAAATATAATTGATCATTATTCGTCACTTATAATATTTCTTTACAGTTTTTCTACAGCTGAATTTTAAATTGGTCATTCTATACAGTTAAAAAAAATATATACAAAAATTCAGAAGTAAGAGTACAAAAACAAAAAAAAAATTTAAGGATTTTTATAACCGTAAATTGAGCTTATCTGAGCAATATGATAATAAAATACAGTAACTACTTGAAAGAAATCAAGAAATTCAACTTTCTTTTCCATGATCAATTTTAANTTATGGTGGCTTCTCGAATATCATCAGAATAAACACGTCAAACAAAAGCCCTTCTAATTAGTAGGACCTCTAGTGATTTGTTAACAAGCTTCTTTATTAAAACTGTATAATTACTTTATCGTAATGATGCGGATAAGAAAATTTTCTAGTATTAAAAAAGTTGTTAATATAATTATTCGGTTTATCTCTTAATAGTTGATTGTATATTTAACAAAATTTTAATTCTTTATAACCAAAACAGTATTTACATTTTTGTTCATTTTATTATATGATTTTATTACTGAATAAACGTAAATTTTAATAATAATTGAATTGTTTGGGTAGTTGCTTCAATAAATTTAATATTAATGTATTTAAAGCGACGTGTGAATTAGTTTAAAATAATACCAATAGATGGCGATTTTTGATTACCCCTGTACCCGAAATTTTTAAATTTTTTTCTTTGTCAAGATTTTTTAAATACGAGGAAAAATAAATATATTAAATTCGAAAATATTATTCTTAAAGTAGCCTATATAAAATTCATACTGAATTATAATCATAAAATTTGCAAAAAACAAGGAATTTCTGCATACACTTAGCTGTTATTGCTGTACTTCTTACAATTGATGTTAATAGATAATAAGTAATGAAATTATAAATACAGCCGACAACAAAAAATTACTATACTTTTCCACCTTTCAATATGGAATTTTCATATAAAAATTTAAATATTGAAAATTTAATGAGTTTCAATTCCTTACCAAAACATTTTACGCCCATTTTAGTTCATTACAAATTTAAATCTTAAGGGAACAACACGCCGAGGATCTTAGAAACTTAGTTGTAAAGTATTGAACAGTTATCGATTCCTTCACCTTAATATCACTAAGTGCAGATATTCGAGAATATAAATGTTTGCCAGATACATTTTTTTTACTTCTAACTTGAAAAAACTTTCCAGCTACAATATCACTTTCTATGTTTTCGAAATAAATACAGAGAAAATGGCCTTTTGGTAAATCCAATAGATCCAAAAGCCTCTATTCAGTAAGGAACTGAACTATGTTTGAAACCCTGTAAAAGCGTTTACGATCGAGCCAAATGGCCAACTCTGACCTTTCCATAAATATTAAGTTGGCACATAAAACTAAAAACGAAAAAAATAAAATAAAAGACTAGTAGAAGAATATAAAAAGAAAAAAAATGTATAATATTCTAGCATAAAATAATTCCTTTTCTATGTTCTTCTCCAGCGGTCTACGATGTTACATGTTCCTCCAAAGTAATGAAAATCACCATTTACATCAACGTTACAGAAACGACAATATATCTAGAAAGGTTAAAAGGTTATTACGGTATGTAACTATTAATTCTTGCGGTTTATTTTCTCTTCTGGAACTTGTTAAATAATTTATTAACTGAATTTATATCTTCAGGTTGCAAACCGGAAATTCAAAACGATCGTGCCACCTTTACTCTTTCTCTGGACGATATTTATAGTTGCGGTACGACTAAAATTTTAAATAAAGTTACGGTAAGTTTAATTTAATTATTATAAAAATAATTCTTCCACGCTCGAATTTCTTTCAATTTTTTCCTTTTTTTTTATAGGGGCAAAAGATATATTATCATAGAATTATATTAGAACATTCGAACGAAGATAAAGAAGTAATTCTGGTTAGATGTGTCATTCCTGGTGATCAAAATAAGAGAAGGATAAGAAATGAAAGGAACACTTTGCCTGAAGACTTCTCGGAACCTACGTTAGTGATGAGCTATATAAAATTAATTTTACAGTTTAATTTTATATATTTTACATTTATTCTTAGTAATTCATTGGTTTGTGAGGTTTGGTATTAAAATAAAATATTAAATATTTAAAATATTTATTACATAAATAATAAAATGGCTTATTAATAACGCATCACGAATTAACTATCGATATTTTCAATATTTATTAACTATGTACGTAAATTTATATCAGAAACATCAACATAACCGATTACATAGAAGCATACGCTGCTGTACCTTATTTAAATTTGGCATTAAGACAAAATGGAAAGTTTCTGGACACGACTCTACACGTTCAACCTGGAACATCTTTAGAAATGCTTGTATATTTAGACAAGAAAAGTTCAGGTAATTAGATAAGTTTTTATTGATTTTTTTACTATATTTTTACATTTAAAAAATCTTGTTTACAGATATATATGGCTTGCTAACAACTTATTTAAAGGTAACGGATAGTACACCTCAGCAGGAAGAAATCATTATAATGAATGGGTAACTTAAAAATTCTTTTACTTTTCATCTCTTCTACTCGGCATTATTATTCACTAGATGTTTTCTCGCAGATGTTCGATAGATCCTTATATATTCGGAAATTTTCAAACAAACGATAATGGAAACACTCTTTTCGCAAAATTCCGAGCATTCAAGTTTCCAGATTCCAATTATGTACTTTTTGTAGGAACCGTCAATGTGTGTTTGCAGAAATGCAAAGAGGTTAGACGTATATACAGTATAGTAATATAAAAGAAGAGGAAAACAAATTTTAACTTTAGATATGTGTACATAAAATGCTATTTTAGATAACGTTTAGATATTCTTCCTACTATTCTAGGTGCCTTGCGGAAATAACCAATACGGTTATGGCAGAAAAAAGAGAGAAATACCAGCAGAACTCCCTCAAGATCCAAATCGTGTGTTTGAAGTGGAAATGACCGCTTTTCTAAGGGTTGAACATTACCAAGATCATTTCACTTTAAAAAAAGGTTAGAGATATATTTAATCATTACCCCTGTACCCGAAATTTTTAAATTTTTTTCTTTGTCAAGATTTTTTAAATACGAGGAAAAATAAATATATTAAATTCGAAAATATTATTCTTAAAGTAGCCTATATAAAATTCATACTGAATTATAATCATAAAATTTGCAAAAAACAAGGAATTTCTGCATACACTTAGCTGTTATTGCTGTACTTCTTACAATTGATGTTAATAGATAATAAGTAATGAAATTATAAATACAGCCGACAACAAAAAATTACTGTACTTTTCCACCTTTCAATATGGAATTTTCATATAAAAATTTAAATATTGAAAATTTAATGAGTTTCAATTCCTTACCAAAACATTTTACGCCCATTTTAGTTCATTACAAATTTAAATCTTAAGGGAACAACACGCCGAGGATCTTAGAAACTTAGTTGTAAAGTATTGAACAGTTATCGATTCCTTCACCTTAATATCACTAAGTGCAGATATTCGAGAATATAAATGTTTGCCAGATACATTTTTTTTACTTCTAACTTGAAAAAACTTTCCAGCTACAATATCACTTTCTATGTTTTCGAAATAAATACAGAGAAAATGGCCTTTTGGTAAATCCAATAGATCCAAAAGCCTCTATTCAGTAAGGAACTGAACTATGTTTGAAACCCTGTAAAAGCGTTTACGATCGAGCCAAATGGCCAACTCTGACCTTTCCATAAATATTAAGTTGGCACATAAAACTAAAAACGAAAAAAATAAAATAAAAGACTAGTAGAAGAATATAAAAAGAAAAAAAATGTATAATATTCTAGCATAAAATAATTCCTTTTCTATGTTCTTCTCCAGCGGTCTACGATGTTACATGTTCCTCCAAAGTAATGAAAATCACCATTTACATCAACGTTACAGAAACGACAATATATCTAGAAAGGTTAAAAGGTTATTACGGTATGTAACTATTAATTCTTGCGGTTTATTTTCTCTTCTGGAACTTGTTAAATAATTTATTAACTGAATTTATATCTTCAGGTTGCAAACCGGAAATTCAAAACGATCGTGCCACCTTTACTCTTTCTCTGGACGATATTTATAGTTGCGGTACAACTAAAATTTTAAATAAAGTTACGGTAAGTTTAATTTAATTATTATANTTTGTCACAAATAATTCATTCGATTGAATTAATTTGAAAACTTTATATATTTTTTACATAATAAATTTTATTGATTTTTTAATATACTGAGATCTCAAAAGGCTAAGTGGCCAAGGCCTCTTTCCAACTATTCGTAATTTTTTTTAAATTTCTATTTTCTAGTAGACCATTTCAAAGTATAATATGGTATATTAAGGCTTTCTGCTGGTGATGATTAAAAAAAAACCATGTATAACACTCAAAAAATAAATTATTTTTATATATGAGTGTACTGTATTGTATTAAAATTTATTTATTTCAATTCTAACTTTTGCTTTATAAAGAGAATAAAAAGTTATTCCTTTATAATAATAATAATAATAATAATAATCTATATTTGGATTATTATTATTAACTTTAAAGCTTAACCAATTTATATCTTCCACTTGATAAAACAGGAAGAATAGATAATTAATGAAATTCAATGTCATCAGAAAAGCTAAATAGAATTTTCAATTAAGTGACACTTCAAATAAACTTTTATTAACCAACAATTCTTTTATTATTAGATAATTATCATCTTTATAAATCGAGTATTATTATATGAGATATCAAAGTAGAATGCAACGCAGTGGAAAGGATCTTCTTTACTTACCTCATTCACTAATTTCCAGAATTCTCCTAAGAGAATCTTTGGCACTCGAGAGTGAACATAATAAAGACACTCAACAAATGCTTTGTTATTATGGTGGCTTCTCGAATATCATCAGAATAAACACGTCAAACAAAAGCCCTTCTAATTAGTAGGACCTCTAGTGATTTGTTAACAAGCTTCTTTATTAAAACTGTATAATTACTTTATCGTAATGATGCGGATAAGAAAATTTTCTAGTATTAAAAAAGTTGTTAATATAATTATTCGGTTTATCTCTTAATAGTTGATTGTATATTTAACAAAATTTTAATTCTTTATAACCAAAACAGTATTTATATTTTTGTTCATTTTATTATATGATTTTATTACTGAATAAACGTAAATTTTAATAATAATTGAATTGTTTGGGTAGTTGCTTCAATAAATTTAATATTAATGTATTTAAAGCGACGTGTGAATTAGTTTAAAATAATACCAATAGATGGCGATTTTTGATTACCCCTGTACCCGAAANTCCTCTGTAACTTCGTCTTAAGTAATTTTCCTATTCGAATGCCACAATCTTTCTGGTCGTATAGAAATGGCACAAAGGTTAAAGTTAATTCGTTTAAAAATATCGGTTGACCTCCCTGAGAAATTTTCTTTGCATTTGCTCAAACCGTGTAAAGAACAAACTAATTAAGTTTCTTCTTTAGATATTAGACAATTTCATATTTCCTCTTTCTAATTTTTCATTTTACTATTAAAATAAAACATTTATATAAATTTAATTTATAAAACATCTCGCAAATCACATTTAATAAAGTTTTTCCCGGTTCGTTGACAAGGTCGATAGTTTAAGGCTCTCTTCTCGAGTCAAGAATCGCTTTTCAAGGTTAATTAATTAATTAAACGCTTTAATTATAAGTTCTCGCCTGAAATTTCGTCCACTGTAATTAAGATTCATGCCGACATTTTTCGGGACCAATGACCGATGACGTTGCATTTTAATGACTTTTAAGAGTTAGTTTCACCCCCATCTTGACTCTATACATTTTATATGTATTTACATAACTTCATTGTAGAATTTATTCAGATTCAAGCGAAATGCCACTCGAGGGATGCGAGAGAAGCGAAGTGTTCATCAAAGAAGTAAGACGAAGTGTTCTTCCATGTCGAACATTAAAAATAATGTAATAAATAAATTTAATTAATATGTTATTTTTCAAAAAGTTTTCTTAAATAACACAATAAAATATTGAACAATATTAAATGTGGTATGCCTTGTACTTAGCCATTTTATCCATATTTTTCTGTTTTATCAGACAGACAGACAGATATTTGTTTTTGTTTAATTATCGATAAAAATCTGTTATTGTTCATGGAAAATAAAGAACGATTTAATGACCCGTCACCTAGCAATAATATAGTGTCTATCTTTAACATAATGCTTACGTATCATTCACAATTGTACAAATATAATTACCTGTACAATAAACAGTACCTTATAAGTACATTTTCTAACTTAATATAGACGTCGAGGGAAGTTCTACGTGTGTAGAGGGGTGATCTATGACCATTCGTTATGTCAAAACAATTAATGGTCGCTTGCTACAGGTGAATATTTCTTGTGGAACCGTGACAGTTCTTTGTTCCACTCATGATTTGATTACCTAATGTTTCCTGTAAGGGTCAGATACTAAAAAAAAGTAGACGAGAGAGAACTATCTATTTAAGAAAATTGATATTCAGGACTCGAAATTGGGACTCTGGATCGCTTGAATTCTATCCACGTCTATGATTCAACTTCATTATGATATTCAAGAACAAAAATCCTTAAAGCAAGTTGTACAACTGTTAATTATATTATCAGTTTTAACAGTATATAATTTACATAAATAATAAAATGGCTTATTAATAACGCATCACGAATTAACTATCGATATTTTCAATATTTATTAACTATGTACGTAAATTTATATCAGAAACATCAACATAACCGATTACATAGAAGCATACGCTGCTGTACCTTATTTAAATTTGGCATTAAGACAAAATGGAAAGTTTCTGGACACGACTCTACACGTTCAACCTGGAACATCTTTAGAAATGCTTGTATATTTAGACAAGAAAAGTTCAGGTAATTAGATAAGTTTTTATTGATTTTTTTACTATATTTTTACATTTAAAAAATCTTGTTTACAGATATATATGGCTTGCTAACAACTTATTTAAAGGTAACGGATAGTACACCTCAGCAGGAAGAAATCATTATAATGAATGGGTAACTTAAAAATTCTTTTACTTTTCATCTCTTCTACTCGGCATTATTATTCACTAGATGTTTTCTCGCAGATGTTCGATAGATCCTTATATATTCGGAAATTTTCAAACAAACGATAATGGAAACACTCTTTTCGCAAAATTCCGAGCATTCAAGTTTCCAGATTCCAATTATGTACTTTTTGTAGGAACCGTCAATGTGTGTTTGCAGAAATGCAAAGAGGTTAGACGTATATACAGTATAGTAATATAAAAGAAGAGGAAAACAAATTTTAACTTTAGATATGTGTACATAAAATGCTATTTTAGATAACGTTTAGATATTCTTCCTACTATTCTAGGTGCCTTGCGGAAATAACCAATACGGTTATGGCAGAAAAAAGAGAGAAATACCAGCAGAACTCCCTCAAGATCCAAATCGTGTGTTTGAAGTGGAAATGACCGCTTTTCTAAGGGTTGAACATTACCAAGATCATTTCACTTTAAAAAAAGGTTAGAGATATATTTAATCTAATAAAAAAATCTCTAAATTATTAATAATTTAGAAATTTTTTGTTGGTTTTTTTTAGAATCCATGTCGGGAGAATACGAAGACACGCTGTCCAATCATTTAACTCAATCTCTAAATTCAGCAGGACTTTTATCGCCCACATTACTCTTTCTGATGACGACAATGGTGTTTTTCAATTACTAACGTAATTTATCGGCGAAAATAACTCAAAAAATATACCGAACTTTTCGCCGATCCGACCAAAAGTGTATGCAATCATCCACACTACATAGTACATTTCGATAAAAGTGGGAAAGAAGTGATAAATCTGCTATTAAAAAAAAAATGGAAGAAAAAAAGTCATCGCTCCAAGGGCAGCTTTCATATATATACATACATATATATAAAGACTTTTTATCTTCTCATATTGATTATTGAGTGGTTTCATACAAAAAAAATCATATTTAACTTACATGTTGTACAGAAAAATAATTTGCTCATATTAAATTATTTTCGTTAATATAATTTGTTTAATAGAATGAATATTTAATTGAATTTCATCATCAGCCAGACCTGTATTTGAAAGTATCAACAGTTTCACTCAAATTATTACCATTTTCTTCTATTAACGGGGTTAAGTTTATGGATGTGAAACGGTTCTTTTCTTTTGCTACACATTTCAAAAGTCATTTCTATTTTATCCATTTAAAAAAAAAATCTTAAAAGACTTCATTTTCATGATGAAATCGTTAAAGTTTTATGACTGGATTTTGATCAGCGTTATTGGTGAACTTCTTTACGAAACTAACAGAATAAAGCTCAAAAGAGGTTGAGAAAACAGGGTAAAAATCTCATTATTTAAACTTCGTTTCTAATAATTTTACTTAATAAATGGACTGAAATTTTTGAAAAAATTAAATTTTATAGATAGAGAATATATACGACTATTTTTCTAGAATGCCGAAGAGAATTTATGAATTATCATGTAAAAAAATTTTGCCAGAAAGTATTGAAATGGAGTCGTTATCTTCGTATAATTTTGAAATTTATCGAAAAAATGGAAGTGTAAAACAACAGAAAATAAGCACTTTTCTAGGGTTATTTTTATCGAAAATAGAAAACTGTCAACGCTAAGATGACTTACACAACTTCTCTCAATATCTTTTACTCGGGAATTGCTACAAAAGTCGTTTTCGGACAGTTGTCAAATTGGTATTTTTATGGTGGATTTTATAGTCTATCGGAAAGAACATCATAAGATATACAAAGAATATATCACAAAGATAACAGATTCATACAAAGAGAAACTCTTTTAATAAATTAACAATATCTTTTCAATCAATTTTTTAGACTAATGTAGAATCATATTCCACATTTTCTCTAATGTAAAAAAAAATAAAGATGCATAGGAACATCTAAAAAAATAAAAAATGCTCTCGTATATATACACGAGTCATTGATTTTAAAAGCTAATGTATAAGATAGAGAATGGTTATAGCAAATGACATGTCATTGCCATCCAGTGAATGCGGACAGGACAAATCGCTATAACTGATGTAATGCTATATCCACGTCATTTTCTCCACTAAACCATTACTTGGAATATCTTTTTACTGATTGAATTTGGAAAAGAGAAATTTCTCCAATTCGATTACTTTTAATCGACTTAAAATATATAATTTTTAATAAGTTAAAACAAGAAAACTTGTTATCAAATTTTACGTTATTTTTTCCACTGTGAAGTACTCTTAATAAAATATATTTTCCCCTAAATAATATAATTTTTACAGAATTTTATTAAGTTCTAATCAACCAGAATTTTGTACAAAAAATGTTTAAAAAATGTTTTTTTACAAAAGATATGTTTATAACATAAACATTAGAGCAATTTAATTAAGGGATGCAGCTGTACTAATGTATAAATTTATACTGAACAAATGGTATATGCTGGAGTGACAACATTAGAAAAAACTTTAATATCATGAAAATTTAAATGAGAATAATCAATATTTAAAAAATGTTTTTTTACAAAAGATATGTTTATAACATAAACATTAGAGCAATTTAATTAAGGAATGCAGCTGTACTAATGTATAAACTTATACTAAACAAATGGAAATATCGAGAATTTGCTAAAAATATTAAAAAATATTGCATTGATATTAACTTTTAAATATAATTTTATAGACAAATAAATAAATAAATATTGATTTTTTTATTGTCTGAAGATATTTTCTTCAGATCTAATCGTTAATATCAGAATTATTATTATTATAATATATATATATATNACATAATTTACATTCACGTAATAATTTTCGTATCTATTATGATTCTTGATAGATTTAACAATTGCCGTTCTCTTAATAAAATTTCCCAAGGACATTTTAGAGTCACTTTCTTAATAACCGAGACTTATCGTTGACATTTTTATAGATGGCAAACATCTCTTGCCTTTTCTCCAACTTCTACTTTGTAAAGAATGTAAACCTTTAAAAGTTGAAAATGTAGCGGATGATGTCTACACTTTATAAAATATTTGGCTTGTTTCCAATAATATACAGTGTTGATAAAGCCGTCTTCTTTAGTCCGACTGTCCTTCTGACGTTTTATCTTCTTTTCTTTGAATGACATCAGAAGGACATGACAACTCAGTCGTGCGAAAGAAGAGCGGAAAATTGCTCGATCTTATTCCTTTTTTTTTATTTTTTATTTTTAACCTCATCCCAAATGCATTTTTAAATAGGAAAACTTTCTTAGAAAATGGAAAAAATATATTTTTTTACTAGTAAAACTAAACTAATTATGACACTTCTTAAATGGTCAATCTTAATAACCAAAAGAAATAAACTAGTAAAAGAACGAAACCATTTTAATTAAAGGTCTAAACTAATAACCATATCTTAGAGAATATTAACTCATTTATCATTCTTGACAAATTTCGATTCATTTTTTAAAACTTAATTATTATAATTATACTGTATATCTAACAAAATCAATAACTTGTAATCTTCTAATCAACGTTGACAGCTTGAAAGTTCTTTTAAAAGAAATATTAAAATCGATTAATAAGTCAAATTTTTTTTCTTCTTACATTAAAAGTTTATCAGCAATTAGTTATAAAAGAATATTATAAAAAAATCCTGTTTATAAAAGATGGATGGCATCTAATCATCTTTTACTAAAGTGAAAATGAAGTTTACTCTCTTCCTAATATGGAAACAAAGTAATAAATTGGTATAGTAACAATAGTAATAATAATAATAATATGAACTACATTTTTAAAAATCTAATGTAGCTTACCTTTCTTAATAATAAATCGTTGGAAATTTTCCTTTCTGGGATTCAGTTCCAGTCTTGTTGTCTACTTCATAAACCAGAAACAGACTTTTATCTTTTCTATTATCCTTCAGTCTAGTCAGGATATCAACCTGCTGGGAATGACAAATCCTCTTTGGTATTGGCTGCAAATGTTTCTTGTTCTTTAAATTAGTCTTCTTCCTGGAATTTTTATATTTTCTAAAATGTATTCTATTCATACAACTTAAAAGAAATACTGTATATATATAAATTTCTTTTATCCTTTAAATTTTATTACATTATACTAAAGAGATCCTATAATTCTTTTAAATAATAACAAATGTTTACACATTTTAAATATATTATTATTGATATATATATATATATNAATATTTGCTAAATATCATTATTTCTCACTTACACCGGCAAATGTCGACATTCAGCATGCACTGATAGTGAATGTTGAATAAAAGTATTTTTATTACGTTAAGACAAAAATGCAACTTTTTAATACGTCAAAATAGGAGAAAGCTTAAGTAACAGCAACTGTTGAACCTAAAACGAATAGTACATTCTAAATCATTAATTTAAAGAAAGTAATACAATAATAAACTTACACATAAATTATGTGATTAACGTTATAAATCTAATTTATTGCAACAACTTAAACTGTTATGGCACTTTGAATTGCACAAGAGTCCCTTGCTTATACAACTGCATTTATTCGTGGAACACTTCTTTTTGCAATGACAGCGTGTATAGCATTGCCCTCCACTTTTTGAATTAGCTACAGCTGCTTCTCTCAGTGATATTTCTTGAGAATATCATCTATGGAAAGTAACTTTTCTTTACAAATTACGAACTCATTACCAGTATAGAGCTGCTTCAGGGTACCATTTTTGTTTGCTAATTTATAAAAGTCAGAGTCTTCTATTCCAAGAACAACCGCCAACGCATTTCGGGCACATGTACAGTACGGCCACGGTCGACATCAGGGACTTGTATTCGTACGGTATCACCAATTTGAACAGAAGGAAATGGTGAAGAATTTGGCGACAGACTGTCGCTTCTCTGTCGACATCGGCTTCTCGGCTGTCGTTTCGACCTTCACCAAAGCTTATCTGTGTTTGTCGACATACACCGGCGATTATTCGAATGTATAATAATAAAACCAAATATTCAGTCTTACACCGACGTATTTTGTATGTGTCGACATTCACCGGAGAATATCGACATTCTGTAATTTCGGTCTTTCACAGTAACATATATATATATATATAAACATTTTTTAAAGGAAAACTGTCAAAGACAAATTTGTAAGAGATTTTTTTATTATTATTGTTTATTCTTATAAACTTGACTTTGAATCTTTTTTACTGACTTAGCAATAAACAATCACATAATTTACATTCACGTAATAATTTTCGTATCTATTATAATTCTTGGTAGATTTAACAATTGCCGTTCTCTTAATAAAATTTCCCAAGGACATTTTAGAGTCACTTTCTTAATAACCGAGACTTATCGTTGACATTTTTATAGATGGCAAACATCTCTTGCCTTTTCTCCAACTTCTACTTTGTAAAGAATGTAAACCTTTAAAAGTTGAAAATGTAGCGGATGATGTCTACACTTTATAAAATATTTGGCTTGTTTCCAATAATATACAGTGTTGATAAAGCCGTCTTCTTTAGTCCGACTGTCCTTCTGACGTTTTATCTTCTTTTCTTTGAATGACATCAGAAGGACATGACAACTCAGTCGTGCGAAAGAAGAGCGGAAAATTGCTCGATCTTATTCCTTTTTTTTTATTTTTTATTTTTAACCTCATCCCAAATGCATTTTTAAATAGGAAAACTTTCTTAGAAAATGGAAAAAATATATTTTTTTACTAGTAAAACTAAACTAATTATGACACTCCTTAAATGGTCAATCTTAATAACCAAAAGAAATAAACTAGTAAAAGAACGAAACCATTTTAATTAAAGGTCTAAACTAATAACCATATCTTAGAGAATATTAACTCATTTATCATTCTTGACAAATTTCGATTCATTTTTTAAAACTTAATTATTATAATTATACTGTATATCTAACAAAATCAATAACTTGTAATCTTCTAATCAACGTTGACAGCTTGAAAGTTCTTTTAAAAGAAATATTAAAATCGATTAATAAGTCAAATTTTTTTTCTTCTTACATTAAAAGTTTATCAGCAATTAGTTATAAAAGAATATTATAAAAAAATCCTGTTTATAAAAGATGGATGGCATCTAATCATCTTTTACTAAAGTGAAAATGAAGTTTACTCTCTTCCTAATATGGAAACAAAGTAATAAATTGGTATAGTAACAATAGTAATAATAATAATAATATGAACTACATTTTTAAAAATCTAATGTAGCTTACCTTTCTTAATAATAAATCGTTGGAAATTTTCCTTTCTGGGATTCAGTTCCAGTCTTGTTGTCTACTTCATAAACCAGAAACAGACTTTTATCTTTTCTATTATCCTTCAGTCTAGTCAGGATATCAACCTGCTGGGAATGACAAATCCTCTTTGGTATTGGCTGCAAATGTTTCTTGTTCTTTAAATTAGTCTTCTTCCTGGAATTTTTATATTTTCTAAAATGTATTCTATTCATACAACTTAAAAGAAATACTGTATATATATAAATTTCTTTTATCCTTTAAATTTTATTACATTATACTAAAGAGATCCTATAATTCTTTTAAATAATAACAAATGTTTACACATTTTAAATATATTATTATTGATATATATATATATATATATTTATTTTAAATATATTTAACAATGAAATTCCAGTAAAAACATGTTATTAAATATTTATTAAAAATGATAAAGCTTTCTAATTAAATATTGCTAAAAGAATATCAGTTTATAAAATGTCAAAGAATGAAACAAGTAATTAAAATTTGTTAAAAACTATTTCAGAATATATTTAATATATATATAACTCATGCTGCAAAAAAAATTAAGCATGTCTATTTTTAATTTTTCTTCAGGATATTATAAATATCAAGTGTTTGATATATACAAAAAGCATACCCAGTTTATATTATATAAGCATTACATTAAAAAAATATGTCTGATAAACAAAATTTTTTATATAATTTAGAAGATAAATTTTCTAAATTTTTAAATATTTTTATACATATTTAACATTGAACATATATCTTAAATTATAAAGTTAGTTAAATATTAGAGTAGATGCAAAATAAATTCTATTGATCTTTATGATAGATAGAAAAATATTATGTATTTGTAAGAATAAATAATATTTTCTCAAATTAAAAAGAAAATCTAAATACTGTTTTTCAATGTTATCCATTCTTTTAACTTAAAATGTTGAATTAAATTCTTTTAGTTTAAATTTTAAACACTTTATGTGGACCTTGTATTTTCTATTAAAATTTTATTTTAAAAAATTACACAAGAAATCTAAAAATAGATCTAAAAATTTGATAAATATAGAGACTTAATACAAGATGATTAGGAAATTGAAGAAATATTCTATCTGAATTATCATCAAGTTTTGTTTCTATATATTTGAAAAAAATATATATAAAAGATTTAGAATTTAAATATTCAAAGTTTAAATTTTAATGTCTTTAAAGTTCTCAATATACAAACATTAGCTATAATTTAAAATCTTTTTTCTTTGTATTTCTAAACTTATATAAGGATGAATGCATAATTTAAATATTTAACAATGAATTAACTATGATAGATACATGTTTACTAATAATTTGCAAGACAAACTTTAATGGAATTGATTAATGAAATGAGTAAAAACAGATAAAAATATTGGAATTCATTCACTTAGAATATTTAAATTCTCTTAATTATCTGAATTCTTAAGAGAAAACTATAGTTTAATTTATCAAGTAAATATAAAATAAACTTATGTTTAATGACTAAAATTATACATTTTATTTTAAATTTTACTAAAATTTTTAAATATTTAGTTTTTAGTTGATATAACATTAATAGTCATTATATTATATTATTATTCAACAAATATTAATTAACATTAAATTTAATTAAATATTGAATTCTTGGAACTCTAAAAATGCTAATGGATAATTAATATTTTATAGAACTTGCTTTTAACAGCAAAATAGATTCAATTATAGAAATGTATGGTATCAAATTACTCTGCTTTAAAATATTTGTATGTAGAATATAATATTGTAATTATATAGAATTTAATAATAAAATATTTATAGTACGTTTAACTGCTTTATAACAATATCGTATATTTTGAAATAATAATAATTACTGTAATGGATTTTAACAATAAGATATAAACATCAGATCACTCTAATATCATCAATTAATATTTATTCTGCATAATTTAATCTTTTATTTAAAAATTCTATTTAATTTGTGAGTTTCTAAACCAAAATAATTTGAATATTTAAAATATTTTCATTTAAAAATAAATAATAAATACAGTACAACACAATATTCCTACAATAGGGTTTCGTTCTAACAGGGAGACATCTTCGTACAAATCGTCACAATTTTTAAGTGCAAACACCACCATTCGATATACATATAATTCTTTTTATTGAAGCAAGCATGAATAGTCTCATATTTGAAAATTTCAATATTCTAACATCCATGGGCAATGTTGTTTCGTGCCTTTCGCTAGGTTTTCTTCAATGAGAACGGATTATACAATATTTCTTCTTCGTGTTCCTAGGTTCCTATTCTAGCTTTTTTATAAACCAGATGTAGCTATCGTTGGTGACAGTGCTTTTCAACCGCCGAAAAATATTTTACCGTATGGGTGACATTTAAATAGTAATCTAACTCCAGATAAGCATATATAAGCTTAATAAATAAGCATAATTCATAGTCACATATAATTACTTAATCCACGCAATCAGAAAAAGGTTGAAAAACATTGCTCTAAATCAATGTTTCTCAACCTCTAACGAATCGTCGCCCCCTTCGACGTAGTATCGCCCCTTCAATAAAACCGTAGTATCGCCCCCTTCACTACAAAATTCCGATGCCGAGGGACAAGGCTAACGCCAAATTCGTACTGCATGGAATAGACTAGTGACTAGTATAATGTTATTTGTTTAATTATTGTACGATATAACGAATAAAATATCTAATTATTCTTAATATAAAGTTTTACTTTATCGCCCAGAAAATTGTTTTTCGCCCCCAAAATATAACTTGTTGCTAATCGCCCCCTGAACATGGAAAAACGCCCACATGGGGGCGATATCGCCCCCGTTGAGAAACGCTGCTCTAATTGAACCCGAAAGACTGTCGCTGTGCTTT
Organism: Centruroides sculpturatus; assembly: GCF_000671375.1. Classification (NCBI taxonomy): domain Eukaryota; kingdom Metazoa; phylum Arthropoda; class Arachnida; order Scorpiones; family Buthidae; genus Centruroides; species Centruroides sculpturatus. The sequence continues at coordinate 796,531 of NW_019386694.1, read as the reverse complement.
GTTTTTATAAATTAAATCAAAAGTAACTACATGAAAAGATTAAATTTTTAAAGATAGGAAAACGCAAGCAAACGAAAATATCAAAAGATAAACTTTATGAAAAATTGTAGAGAAATCAAGACGTTGCTGATAATTTAGATTAAGGTCAACAGGAAAGCTGGATGACGACATTTTGCAAAAAAGGAAAACGACCTCGTTCAATGGTTTTTAGCAGTGAAGAAAAAATTAATATTAACGTGCAATACTTTTGATTGTAACTGTTAGTTAATTATTGCTTTAATAAACATATATCTCTTAATTTCGAAAAAGAATAGTATACTTTTGCTAACTTTTGGAACATAACCCAATACTTTGTATTAGTCTTTTGTTTGGTATAGCACGGATTCGCATAACACAGCACTTTTTNCGACTAACTACAGAGTTCGGTGGTTTTATGCACTCTGCTACTGGAGAGCACTTAATAGAATTAAGAAGATACCGTTCAGAAATGAAAAAAACCCAAGTTGTTAAATGTGGAAAATTAAATACAGTGGTACCTCGGTATACGTCTGCTTTAGAATACGTCCATAGTATACTTTTGCTAACTTTTGGAACATAACCCAATACTTTGTATTAGTCTTTTGTTTGGTATAGCACGGATTCGCATAACACAGCACTTTTTTGAAACTTGATTACCGTGTTATAAGGGTCTGTACTTATTGTTAATCATACGTATTTGTTTTAAATATACATTTAATAAATACTGATACTTTGAAACACTTTTATGAAGACAGGAATTTACAATTAATTTTAAGGAAAAATGATTTAATGGAGTAATATAGAATACAGAAGAGTTTCAACTCCCTTCTGTAATCTATATTGTTCCTTTAAAGCTGTCTTTTTATAATTTTATTATATTATTAGCAGCTAAACCCGGCGTTGCCCAGGCAAAAAATGAGAACAAACATTATTAATTTTTTCGTACTTCTACCCCTTATATTATATTACAGTATAGTATTTGATTCATATAACAACAAAGGTTATCTTACGTAAGGGTTTATCTAACACATTTTAAAAATTCTTCATTCCTCTACTATACACAGTTTAAAGAATTTTTAAAATGTGTTAGATAAACACTTACGTAAGATAACCTTTGTTGTTATATAAATTAAATACAGTAGAACCTCGAAAACTCGGCTCTCGATAACCCGGCACTCCGGATAACTCGGCCACACCCTGGCAAAGCAAAAACATCCTTAGTTAATTAATTTTCATTATAGACAGCTTTATAAAAGTATAAATCTCTCATAAAGTATTTTTCTGAGGTCTGTCTTATCAGGTAAATTACTGTACACAGTGTATTCATTAATTTTCATTTTCATGTAGTAAAGGCTCTATGCCTTCATAAAGAACGTACTTTTCCTTTGTTTAAGGATATTTGGGCAGTTTATTCTCTGTTATATTCTCAAGTAAACAATACATACAAGCACAGTACAGTATTTTCTGAGGAAACACTCGTACTTATTTTTTTAACCCCATTCCCGATAACCCGGCATTTTCACAAACTCGGCCACCCTTCGGTCCACATTAGGCCGAGTTTTCGAGGTTCTACTGTACTATAATATAATAAACATTAATAAGAAAACCATAATTGTTTGGTTATTTCAGCCTACCATTGTCACGTTTATCGCGATACGAAATGGCACAATTTCATTCGTCAAGTAGATACCATTTTTTATAATGTTAGCTCTAACAAATTGTTCCATTCACAGCCGAATATCAAATGGTAATCTGCCAACGAATCAAATTTTGAGAAAAATGGACCAAATATTTAAATTCGGAACCCTCGAAAACCACTTAAATCGTATTTTGTGCTGGCTGATAATCTTGTATTATATAACTTTGCTATTCGAATGCCACCATACCGTTGGTTCGATAGAAAGAAGGGAGTGTTTCGAAAAAGGGAGTTGAAGTAATTCGACTAAAAGTAGGCGTTGACTTCCTCGTGGAAGAGAGGATGGTCAACCACAACTCATTAATACTGGTGTTCTATTGAAATTTGAAAAGTGATCCGTGTTAGACAGGTTGTGATGGCCCCCCATATGATTGAAATTGTAACCTTAACATCCGAAAGACTTCACATAAAACTTGTTTAAATAAAAAATAATCTTGTAAAAATGCTAGAATAATCGCTTTCATGTGATAAGTGTTTAAATTTGGCAACAGATTGTATAAACTACGCGGGAAGTATGTTCTCGTAAATACTGCGTTTATATAAAAATTATTTGGATGAAATTTGAAAAAATTGTAGACCTATAAATTCCAACTATCGTCCCATCTGTATGGCCTCCCTTAATCTCGAGAATGATGTTAGATAGATGAAAGTCGAGACCAGATGTGGAAAGCTTAGGGGCAAGAGGCTCAGATTAACTGTATACGAACTTCCGGTTTGGAACGGAAATCACTTTACTTCGAATCAAAATTTTCCTTCCAAAGGAGTTAGATATATGACCGACAAGACTCTATTGCTAATAGGAAAAGTATGATGTACAGGGGCAAAACCACCACTAAAAGAATTGAGAACATTGTGACGAAAAGTTGCAGCCTGGCATGTTACCATGTCGCAATAAATAATTGCTCGTAAAAAAAATTAGTTTGGTTTAGTTGGTTTCGGCAACGCGACACGTGAGCGATCAACCGAGGGAAATGCATCCAGGAAGACTTTTATGGGAACCTGAACCCTTTTTAGGTGTTAGGAACGTGAAGAAAACCCGAAAAACTTCATATGGCCAGCCCGAATCCGACTAACTACAGAGTTCGGTGGTTTTATGCACTCTGCTACTGGAGAGCACTTAATAGAATTAAGAAGATACCGTTCAGAAATGAAAAAAACCCAAGTTGTTAAATGTGGAAAATTAAATACAGTGGTACCTCGGTATACGTCTGCTTTAGAATACGTCCTGTTTGGACGAAACAAATTTTGCTCGGTATACGACTTTTCTTCGGTATACGACTTAATTCAATTATATGCGCCATCTATGAACAAGTAGCACTATCGGTGTACTAAACCAGACTAGATGTTGCGGTGCCACAGTTTATAACTTTGTTAAATTTCTTTTTATTTTAATTTGCAAGTAAAATGTTATTATTTTTATTAATCATGGATTGCAAAAAGGTAAGAGAAAAATGAAAAAGTGACTAAAATCACAATGGAACTGAAAAAAGAGATTGTTGAGAAATATAAAGGTGGCATGCGTGTTCAAGATTTAACTGTTGCATACCGTATTCCGAGAATGACGATATCGACAATCGTAAAGAAATAAATACATTATTAAATCTGCTAACGTTGCGAAAGGGGTTAAATCAATTTCTAAACATAGATCGAAGACATTAGATCATGTTGAGAAATTGCTTTTGCTTTGGAATACTGAAAAACAGTCTGCTGGCGACAGCGTATCAGAAGCAATTATTTGCGAGAAAGCTAAACAGATACGTGCTGATCTCATGAAAAATCAAGCAGGAACTAGCCAGGAAAGCGAGGTGTTTAAAGCCAGATATTTTTTTTTTACATGAGAACGGATTAATTATTTTTACATTACTTCTTACGGGAAAGGTTGGTTCGGTATACGTCCTATTCGGTATAAGTCCAAACACCAGGAACGAATTACGGTCGTATACCGAGGTTCCACTGTACTTAAGACTTTTCACATGGTAACACTTTTGATTCCACGCAGACAAGTGCTCTATGCGCTACCTGTCTCAGTAATGATATAGAGCGGAATAGACGCGCTATATCATTGCCACAGTAATTAAGTTACTGTAATATATATTTTTTAAAATTATTCCACTAGATGGCGCTACGTGTAAATCAGCAAATTAATGTACAATAGATGGATTTCTGTAAATCAATTAATTTCTAATATATATTTTGAGGTGGGATGTATGACATTGTCTAAGTTCGAAGTATGTAAACGTAACTGCCAAGTTTCGTAGCAATTGATTGAACGGCCTAGAAGTGTACGGCAAACAAACATCCTCATTATATATATAGTGTTAATATTACTTTATTTCAGCTGTCAACGCTTTTAATAATAATACTGTATTTATAACATCAAGAATACAAGAATATAAGCTATATACAGTAGGCTACCGTATTTATTATATATCAACAACTTTGTTTACTTTAATATAGGCTTCATGGCTGGAAACTTTCTTTCAAATTAAAATTCAATAAATTTATTCAAATATATTGTTTTAACAGAGGAGAAAAACAGTTAATTAAATGTATTTTATTCCTAAACAATAATAATCAACAAAAGTGTATTCAGAAAATAAATACAGTAGAGCGTCGTTTATCCGAATCAGTTGGGGACTGGGGTTGTTCGGATAACTTATTTTTCGGATAACGAATCATGTACGAAAAAATATATTAATTTATCCCATGTTGAAATTTCTCTCCGTTGCGTGTCGCTTCGCGTTGAATTTTCGTCGATGTTAAGCCTAACGAAGACTATTGTATCGTTAAAAATTATTTTTTTATTTTGTACAAACAAAATAAATTTATTGAAAAATATAAAAACAATAAAAAATTATACTTCAGATGTTAATTTAGTATCAAAAACGTAAAATATTTGAGTAGCCCGAGAAATAGCCGAAGATTGCAGCGCCACAGCACTAGAGAAAATTTAAATTTGCCGACTGGAATGCTTTCGGATAACGGACGTTTCGGATAACCAGCTTTCGGATAAACGACGCTCTACTGTATTGACAAAAAGAATTTGATCAATTTTGATAAACCAGACATTTACCAAATATCAGATTCATTCAGAGATAATTTTATTATAAAATAGATTACACTTACGTACTTCTCATTCAATAAATAAATGATATTTGTAGAATAAAACTGGAAATCAAAATTGGAATTTACTTAATTTTAGAAATTCTGATTACTATGTCACAGTTTAATTTGAAATAAACTTTTTTATATAATTTCATCTCTTAATAAATTTGAAATTAGATAGCAAACATAAATTGAACAGTTGTAAAAAATAGGATTTAAAAAATTAGTCTCATCAAATATCTATTTTTTGATATCATCAAGATGAGAAAAATATCAATTTATAATTTTTATTTCATATAAATTTGATTAAATAAATATTTCAAGATTTAAAGCAATTTATTTAATTGAATTTTTCTTATTTTTATGAAAGTTCTAAAGCAAATACTTCAAAGCAGTTTTTTTTTAAAACAATCAATAATATCTGTCAACTGTTTTCTATCAGCATAGGCAAATCCTTTCTAAACTAATTCCTTTTCTTTTTTTACATTTAAGTAAATACATTATTTTTTCTTATATATTTCTTAAGAAGTTTTCAGATTTAAGATTTTAAAGTATTAGCATATTTTTCTTCTTCAAGTCATAAATATATAATTTTCTAATTTCCAAAATCTAACAAAAACTGCATATAAAAAATAATTAACAAATTACAGATGTAAATGATATAGCAATATATAAATATCTAATATGTTTCTTGCTTTCTGCAGAATCTAAATGTAATTGCATATTACAGGATTAGATTACTTTAGAAATTAAGATTATTTTACTCATTACAGAGAAATGATTATTTAATGTATCTCAATTAAAAGACACACTCTAACTTTAGATAATTGTAATCTGAATATAAAAAAATTTAAATATGTCTTAATCACTTTTTGTTTCTATAAACCAAATTAATAAATAATCAATCATTTTCATTCTATGTTAAAAAATTAATTAAAACAGAAAAAAATAATTTTTAAAATCTTAAAAATAACAGAAAATTAAAATATTGTTTTTCAGACAAGATTTCTTTAGTATCTCTCCAAACTGACATATTATATGATAAATAATGATGATATTTTCTTATCTACATATTACTATGTAATTTTAACATAGTAATATGTAGATATTACCATGTTTTAATATCTACAATAAATACCATTAAGATATTTATTCATAACAAAAGTAAAATACAGTTATTATAGAAAATTAAGAATTTACACATCAATCAATTTTTATTTATTGACAAAACATTTTACAATTATATCTACACGATACAAACCAGATGCTTATATTATAAAATTTGATAATCATTACACCAAATATAAATCAATTGTACAAAATTCAAATATAAACAGTTCCTGCAGATGTATTTTGACAAAATTATATATAAAGATATTATTTAATAAATAGTAAAGCATTAAAAATCCATAAATTTAAGCTGCTATAGTGTTCTTAAAAAATATTATTTTTAAACAATAAAGTATAATAATATAAACTANTTTATTAATTATATAAAAATATGAAAATATAATAATCAAATATAAAAAAATTGATTCAATATCTTTATTAATTCAAAATTTGTTCCTACATTATTCTGAAATATTTTAAATGGAATTTCCTTTTTGAATTTTTGTGATGATTAAATTTTATCTTTATGTATTACTACCCATAAATTTCAGTTAAGGCTATTTTCTGAATATTTTATGTCGTAAGATGATGTTAATGCTGCATCTAAAGCAATATTAATATTGTAGTTAAGCTATAAATGATATCAGATGGCTGTGTAGTTGGCAAAGAAAATATTAACTCTTATTTATGTAAAATTTCTTGAAAATAAGTAAATTTAATATTTGCTAATTTAAAATTATTATGTTATTAATCAATATTTTTAAATAAATTCTAAAAATTGTTTTTAAGAAGCCTTAATCTTCTTTACTTACAAATATCTTCAATACTAAATTTTTAACTTTATTTTAGCATTTATAAATAATTGAACAATTTAGATACAAATAATATATGCTTTTAAAAATACTGTATACATTAATTCTTTTTGTGACTGCATAATACCGAAAAATACATTTTTACTATTTGTTTTATCTAATTCCTATTATAGTGTCTTACAGAAATAATAATAATAAAATGAATCCTTCATAATTTATGTATAATTCAAATAGATACACTCAAAATTGACTGAAAAATTTCCATTGACCACATTTAAACAATATCATATAAGTAAATTTAGTACATTCAATTTAGCAAATGTATCTACAATTTAAAAGTAATAAGAATAAAATTGCAATGGCTATTTTAACTAGTAATTATATAAGTTTAAGCTGTTAATCAGAGTAATAAGCATGATGTAATTAAAGTTTATAATTTTCTTAATACTGGATTAGCACTTGAACTATGTTTTACTTGTAAACAAGATTATTCTTCTTTGAAGAAATTACATTGCATTTTCTATTTTGAAATATTATCTACAGTAATTACTACTCAGAAAATGTAAATGAACATAAATCTCTGTTGAAAATAAATTATTTTCCATAATGAATTTATAGAATCAGCAATAAATAATATTTCTGATTTAGTATAATAATTAATTGCTGATTTGTTTTTTTTTTTTTGATAAATCATGCTTTATTTAGAAAAAGAACTGTAAATGGCAATTTAACTCTGACTAAATAATTAAATATAATAAGTGACAGGAGGGAAAAAATTACAACAAAAATATTTAAGCATTTAAATTAATTTTAAAATTGTAATTGTATCATCTACTATAATTCAGTGTTAATTCTGTAGTTTTTTATTCATTAATTACTAAAGTTCTAAATTAAAATGCATATTTGAATTTTTGCATGCATATTAAATATTATCATGTTAATTTTATGCTTATGAAATAGCAATTAATTTTCATATGTCAAAAAAGTGGTTCAAACTTTTTAAATTATATCCATCCTGTTCTCTTTCTTTTTCTTTTATAATTTGAGCAAGTAAATATGAATTATAATGTCAATATCTTAAATAACTTTTCTGTTAGTCACTTCTGAAGAAGAAGAATCTTATGAAAGAAATTTGAATAATTCTGTTGCTATTAAATCCATGTCTACTAAAATTCTGTTAAATATAAAATTATAAAATTTGAAGAAATTAGTTCAAAACACCAATGGGAGTCTTCTTAGAAAACATTTTATTAATTAACTTTAGTAAAGTCAGTCAATAAAATTTTTTTAAATTAAGGAAAAGCTAGCATCTTTATTTTTTCTTTGCAATGTTATTTTATTTAATAAGGATGCTTTTTTTCATCTAAATATCATAAGATGTTATGGATATTTGAAAATTTTAATTTTATTTATTTATCTTTCTTACAGATATCTGTTGAAAAATGGTGCAAAACTTTATTTTTGGAACAGAATTCTAAAAATTCTATAAAATAAACAAATATAAACACAAAAAAACAAAGTTTAAAAAAAATTATGTTGAGCTACTGTTTTTATCAGAGGAAAAGATTGATTGATAAATTCATATTCTTTTAACATACACATTTTGTATATTACTTAAAAAGAAATGTAGAGTGAGAATTATCAATTAATCTTTCAGACAGCAATTGATTTTTAAGCAGAATCTTTTATCTCTTTGTTTTTATCATATTCATCTTTTGTACTTTCAACAAGAATTGTTTAGTTTGTTTTATTAATAAAGTTTAATATATGCAAAAACATATTGCAAATACAATCTCAAGTGTATTCATTTATATTAATGTGATAGCAAATTTTTTACTCAGTTCCTTTTACTTAATTCATTTTTTCTAATTTAATTTTGTTACATTTAGTGAAGCTTTTAAATTTATTTTCTGATTTTGTAATTATAAATTTGATTTAAGTTTTATTTCTTCATTTTTTTTCTTTTCTACTTATTATTATCAGTAACATAATTCTGCTGAATGTCAGACTCATCAATAAATCCATCCATAATCCTTAAATCCAGATCCATTAGCTTTAATAGAATATAAATCAATCAATGGAAAAGAAATGAAAGCAAGTAAACACTAGAATTAATTATTCTATTTAAATACCTAATAAATAGGAGAAATCAGAGTTCAATATAATTAAACATTTAAATTTAATTAAACAGTAACTGTGTTTTTCTGGTTAATTATTTTTAAATTTTAATTCTTCCTTTGAAACTATCAAAATAAAAATTAAAAATAAACTATCAATTTGATCAATAACTGAAATTCTAACACAAACAGTGTCAAACTCAATTATTAATATTATATTAATTTACAATATACAGTATCCATCAATATTTTACAGGCTAGAGAGAGATTTTTCTTTTCACAGGTATTTATAAATATAAAAATTACTTCAATAAAGTCATTTGTTTTTATACTTCTAATTTATTATTTTAGATTTATTTAATTGTGAAAAAGATGATAAATATATAAAACTGTACTTCTTTATGTGGTAATGATTATAGTTTCGAATAAATGAGGATTTAACTATAAAATTTAGCATCATATTGGAACTGGACAGATTTAAATTTAAAACTCAAATAATAAATGATAAATGAAGTTTTTGGGATCATGATTACAGAAAAAAAATTACATAATTAATAAGACTAGGACATCTAGGCACTAAAAATCATAAAAATAGTTATAAAAATTATAAATTATATAATTTTTTGTGCCTGGATGACCTACCTTAATGATTACTAATAAAAATAAAAAAATATTTTGCACATAGAGATGCAAATATATGATCACATTTCTATCTACAGATATATTTAATAAAAACAGCTTCAAAAGTTCCTATTTTAATCATTTCAAAATAATTAAAAAATAAGTTTTTTATAATTAGACTTGTATTCTTCATTAAACATAACTGTAAACTATAAAAACACTTAATGATTTGCTCAAGATTATGTATGTAAACATTATGGATATGTATGTGTTGAACTTGTATACTATATACAAAATTAATGTATCCTGTAATTATAAAATTAGAAATCTTAATAATTATTTAAATTTAAGTTGTACACTCTTATTATGTTACAAGATATTCATTTTTAAGCACTACAGTATTACTGTTTTATAAAATAAATCAAGTTATTCTATATTAAATGAAATATTATAATTTCATTGTTTATTTATTTACCTGGAGCAGCAATTTGAAGACCTTGAATATGAGTAACTTCTTTCTGTGGTCTCTCCTCAATTGGAATATCTGAGCCATCTTTTATTGTCATATCTATTGTACTAATAGGAGCAGCTACAAAAAACGGCACATTGTGATGTTTGGCACAGACAGCTATTTGGTATGTTCCAATTTTATTGGCAGTATCACCATTTGCTACAATTCTATCAGCACCAACTATTACAGCAGATAATTTTTTTGATTTCATTAATGCTGCAACCATATTATCACAAATCAGAGTTGATGATATTGAATCATGTATCAATTCATAAGCAGTTAAACGAGCTCCTTGATTATATGGTCTAGTTTCAGTAAAGAATACATGCAAGTCTTTGCAATGAGCCAATGAACGAACAACACCTATAAAAAATTCAACACAATTTATATAAACATTTCTTTAAATAACTTCAAAATAAAAAGAAAGTCTACATTTTAAATACAAAAATGTTCTTAATGGAACAAAATATCTGATATATTTTCCATGCTCTAAGCTCCATTAAAGTATCTTTTTTGTAATTTAAAAGCAGCTTATATATAAAGAATTAGTTTTAAAAAATTTTATTATTTTAATATGAATATTTTAGGTTGATTACTTAAATATACATAATTATCATCTACTATAATTCAGTGTTAATTCTGTAGTTTTTTATTCATTAATTACTAAAGTTCTAAATTAAAATGCATATTTGAATTTTTGCATGCANCAAATTTATATTTATAAATCACATCATGCCAATAACAATTTGACAAGTTTGATTTGACAAAATCTTAAAAATAAGAAGTGAAATCATCAACTTTCATTTTTATTTGAATTTAGAAAAAACAAAAATATATCAAATAGTTAATCAAACTGTCAAAAACTATTGCATATTTATTCAAAAACTGAATAGAAAATTTTCATCATTTGCTGTCATATTACATTTCTATTGACTTTTGTTGAAGTTACAGTTCATTAAAATATATATATAAAAATTATTTTTAAAATAAATTCAGAACAACTTAGAAAAAAACTTTTTACTATAAAAATAAAATAATCACTTTATTAATCATGTTTAATATGAAATATTGCAATTTATTTAATAGTATGATTTTAAATAATAATAAACAACTGCAAGTTTCTTCAAAAATACAACAAAGAATCTGCTTTATTGAACTTCACTGGAAAAACTGTTATTAAAGTGAACTCCAATAAAGCAGATTTTTTGCTATTGTTATAGCATGACTTTATCAAAAAAAATATTTTTGTTATAGTAAGTTGTAATTATTTTGTATCCTGAAGATAAAGGGTAATTCCTGATTATTCAATACAGTTTAATTTTAATTTATATAATAGTCTTCTCACTACTACTATTATACTGCTTATTAATCTATGCATTAATCAATCATTTCTAAATATTAAAATAATAGAAAAATGTCAAAGGTAAATAATATATCTAATGAAAAGATTATGATATGGAATGCTAATATAAATTTAATATAATAAGACTAATTACATAATTAAAAACTTAATATCATGTAGTATTGTTAATATTCTAGCAGATATATTTTTAATAGCTGTTGCTAAAGTCTATTTAAATTTTTCAATAAAATATGGATTAATCTTAAGTAATTCTCTAATGGATTTTGATATAACAACATTAATTAAAACATTAAATGGTAAAATATAATATATTTAATCCTGTAATAATTCCAATTTATTCAATTTACTTCAAAAGACCATCAATTTGGAGAATCACTATTTTAAATATACATTACAGTATTATATAATATAAAAAATTTTTATTTAATTATATAACTAAAAATACAAAAGTTTAAAATAAGGTCTTTAATTAATTAATCATTCAAATATTTTCATTAAACACAAATTAATATCTTCTAGATCCAAACTGAAAGAATTATTAAACTTAAATACATTTATAAATTTATTTTATTGGCATTCATTAACTTACATCAAGATTCAATTGTTTGAGTACTTTTTGGCAACGAAGATCTATCAAGGAGCTATAAAATGAATACACTAAACACCAACATATGTAAAATAAACTGGATTAAAGTACTATTTATATAAATAACACCAATATCACCAATAAACCAGCAAAGAGCAAGATTGTGATAAAAAACAAACATTTTCTACTGTTTTTAAAGATCATCATCAGACTAAACATTAAAAAATGGAGCATATAATAAATATTTTAAACTATTTTAATTGAAACATTCTATGTATACATATAATAAATACAGGTATCCCTTGCTTAATGTGGTTTTGCTTAGCATGGGATTTGATTAACATGCAAAATTAATCACAGTAATCTCTTTATATATGTGGCAAAAGTTTTAATTAATGTGGCTTTAACAGCTGTCTTTACTTAGCATAGATACTGTATTTGATTAACTGTGTTAATCAAGGGATACCTGTACTTTAATTTAAAATATTTATTATAGTAAAACCTGTTCAAAATAGAAACCTACCAAACAAAAAAAAAATATTTGGTACTGTGCCAGTCCAGTTTACACAGGTTTCTATATATATTCCATTTTCAAAAGTTTAGCCTGACAGTAATTGTTAAAAATGGTAGAAAATGTTTGTTTTTTCATAAAAATCTTGTTCTTTGCTGGTTTATTGTGATATTGGTGTTATTTATGATACAAATGAACTTGACATCCAAGTTTACTATAACTGTTCATGCATAAAAATCTACTGGTATTTTATTGAAGTTCATTTCAGAAATTTCAAATTTTTTCATTCTTTATGAAATTATTATTAAACAAATAAAAGTTACATTTAATGTTTAAATTTTTTGTATATTATTGTGGATACTTATTTTTTAAAAAATTAAAAAATTTAATAATTGATTTCATACAATATTTCAATCTTTCTGACAAAGTAAACATTAAATAAATAAGATGAGTTATATTATTATTAAAAAATATGAAAAACCAAACTTTTTTCTGAGTGGTTAAAATACAAAGAATGTTTACATATTTTTAGAATAATCTTGAAAAAATAATAAAGCAATAAAATAATTCAAAAAAATATATCTGCCAACATGCTATAATATGAAACAAATAATTGTCTGCTGTAGTTTATTGTCTGTCTTCAAAATAAAGTATGTAAATTTTGGATTGAAAGTTATGTTTTTCCTCTTTCTGAACAGAAATAACTGTAATTAAAAAACATTGAGAGAATACCAAATCCAAACAAGGTATATACTACTTCAAAAATTTCAAAAGTAAGATATCTGGTCTTAAAAGAAATTCCATTGACTCAAAGAACAATTGCAATATGTAAATATCTCTATCAATTGTAAACAAGATAATAAACAAAGATTTAAATCTTAAAAAACTAAGAAACAATGTTTATTGCTTTTCGTCTAGGCATGTTGTTAAGTGCAGAACATGATGTAGATCATATTCCGAAACTTTATTGAGCCACCATCCCCTTGGTTCTATAAACTTATACCCAATGCCCCCAACTTGTTTTCCCTTGTATGATAAAGGCTTGGAAATATTCTTAGATAAGCTTTACTATAAACCTCACACTTTGTGTCTTTACTGTACATTGTTCTCCATGTCTGGAAATCATTAAACGTGTTTTCTCTTACCCCTTTTAACAGAGGAAAGAGAAAAATTGTCAGTGCCCCAAACAAGGTATATACTACTTCAAAAATTTCAAAAGTAAGATATCTGGTCTTAAACGAAATTCCATTGACTCAAAGCCCTTGCCTACTGGTCACAGTTTGGTCAGGAACTCTGCTACCAGTGCTTCTTTTTGTCCCCCTTGATTTACTCACCATCCCCCAAGAAGTAGTAGTGCCCACTTTGGAAACCACTGATTTAGACTGTTTTATGAAAATCATTTAGCTGGAGTGAGATGGAAATATATTGTGACTATGAATGAAACATAGATCTACTTAAATGATATTAAATTCATCTTTTTTGTTACAATCACAAAAGGCGAGAAAGACTTTGGATGCTTGGAACTAAGTTTGAAAAGTTTCATACAAGATTCATGATTAAGTTTTTGTGTTATCTCAAAATTGACATGAATGTTAAAATCAATTCTACATATTACCAAAATAATGTTTCTTTAACACCTATAATTAAAAAATAAATATTGTTATCCATAAAGCCTTCAAAAAACTGAACTCTATCGTGATAATAATTATCAGTCATGCATACAACTATCATTAAATATCTTGAAAAAAAAAGACAAAATAAAGACATGTATCAAGACTAGGGGAGACTGGGAATAGTTGACACAAGAGACATGTTGTCACAGTGCAAATATCGTCTATAAAATCAAAACTGAATAATCATGTCATATAGAAGTAGGTTCATTTACCGCTCACCTACGTCATTACAAAATTTGAATAATATCAGTTGCATTGTTTTCCATTAATTAGCAGTTAAAAGATTTACAGCAAGTCGCATAAACTTTGATGCATCATGTCTTGTGCCATTTGAAAACTTGCAATTAGTAAAAAGTGAGTAACAACTGTATTTCCTATTAGATGGGTCCTTAATTAATGTATATATAAATTACGAGCAATCAAATTTTCTATTTTGAAATTAGAAACTATGAACTGATTTGTTAAAGATGTTCATTTGGGACAAATTGTCACACATTGAATGGGGCAACTTGTCACTAAGACTGACTCATCAGAAGAGAAAGAAAACACCTTCTGTTTGGTTTGTTGTGAGAGTTTGGTCTCGCGAGCTATATACAGATGTAAATCCATATTTTGTTTGTCACAACTGTGACTCTGAAGACAATATGTAAAGATTCGAGTTACTTGTCTTTTGCAGAATAAATAATAGTAAATTAGTAATCTTCTTTATAGTAATTTATTAGTTCTTTATTAGTAATTTTCTTTATAGAATTGGCATAAGTAAATGTCATATTATGCATAATTTAACATAACCAAAATAAAATCAGGAAATGTAAGAACTTATAAACATATACCCTGTGACAATATACCCCTTACTTTGTGACAACATACCCTGTCTAGGGGTAATGTTGTCAAAGGTAACACAGTTTCTAAAATAACTAATAACTATGACAAAAAATTATTGAATGTTCATATATTTATCATAAACCAAATCAAAAGATATGTAGGTGTATACATTTTCATTTAAACCTAAATAAATTGATATTATAGACTCTAAAACTAGAAATGACTAAAAACTGTGACAACTAGCCCATCTCCCCTATACCTTTTTTCCATATTCCTTCAAAAACTCCTGATATGGAAATAAACACAATGAGTAATTATTTATTGTGACATGGTCATAATGCCAGGCTGCAATTTTTAATCATATTTTTAATTAATTTAATTTAATATATGCTTGCCACCTCAAATTAATAGTGGCTTGCCCTGTACATCATATTTTTCCTTTAACAATAGAGTTGTGCTGGTTATCTATCTAACACCTTTCAGGGGAAAAATTTTCAATTGAAATACTGTGACTTCTGGTTTGCACCAGAAATTCTTATATAGTTAATCAGGGCCTCCTGCCCTTAAGGTTTCCATATTTGGTCTCATCTTCATTCTATCTAATTCTATTCTTGAGATTAAGGAAAGACGGACAACAATGGGAATTTTGTCAAATTGTAGCCCAACAATCTTAAATTGGCTTTGCAGATAAGTGAATTTTCTATTATGAACATTTTTGGTCTACTTCTAAGACTTTCTTCAGGCATATTAGAAAGCTCACTTATCTGCAAGCCAATTTAAGATTGGTGTGTTTATTATTGCTTTTTGCCTTGTTATTAGAAGATTACTTTGTCTCTTGATGTGTCTCCAATTGACTCTGTGCATTCAAATTGTTAAAAAGAGCTCTTTCTAAACACAGACTTATCACAGCTGGATTGTGGAAAGTAGCAGAAGTGGAGTAAAATACCACTAATACTACTTACTCTAAAATATGCACTCATATCTTGAAAATTGATAGTACAGAAAAAAGGCTTAAGATAAAATTTAACAAATAAATCTTTATTTAAAGCATTAATTATATTGCAAAAATATCAATCTAAAAATGTGTAAACATCCTCCATAGTATCAACAAGAAAAAATGAGTGTTTTATACAGTATTTTGTATTTTGAAAATACATTTCTTTAAAAAAACAGGCACAAATTTTCTCTCTCTATAATTTTAGGAAGTTAAATAATTTTATGCTAAATTGAAATAATATAAAACTAGGAAATAAATATACTTTACATCAGTTTTTTAACTTTTAATGACTACTAGTATCCTTATAATTCTCTAAATGTAGCTTATATATAAATAAATAAATGGATACTGATTTGAATTTAACTGAAACACTTATTAAGTAAATTCCTAATTTTTCATGAGATGTAAAAAAAACTGTTTTTATTTATTAACAGACTTCTTGAAAACCATTATTTGTGTTACAAAATCAAACTAAACAAATATTCATAAGAAATATTTTAATGATCAGGTATGAGAAATATTCTGTTTTTAACAATTTTAGCAGTTCAAATTAAAAATATTTGTCAAGCTTAATTTTTGACACGAAAAAATGGATATCAAAAAGAAATTGCTTATACTCTAATACATTTTAATTGTATATCATTATATACAACAATTTAGAATAAATTAAAATGTTAAACTTTATATAATTGGTCTTTCAGTACATACAACTATATTAAGATGTATTTTCAGTGGCACTCATATCCAGAAAAATGAAAGTGTTAATTTCTGCTTATTATTATTATTTCTAATTTTATTTCCACAATTTTGTGAAAATATGCTTATTAAAAAAATTCAATATTTGTTTTATATTATATTTATATCTGTATACAGTAATACCCCGAACTTAGGCGATAGGTGGGACCGAGCGATAACCGCGTAAGTCGGGGTGTAATTTCGCAATTTGTGTAAAATCCAAGTCGGATGTATGTAAGCTAATAAATG
>NW_019386694.1:763739-772326 GCF_000671375.1 Centruroides sculpturatus | reverse complement strand
GTTGTTCGGATAACTTATTTTTCGGATAACCAATTATGTACGAAAAAATATATTAATTTATCCCGTGTTGAAATTTTTCTCCGTTGCGTGTCGCTTCGCGTTGAATTTTCGTCGATGTTAAGCCTAACGAAGACTATTGTATCGTTAAAAATTATTTTTTTATTTTGTACAAACAAAATAAATATATTGAAAAATATAAAAACAATAAAAAATTATACTTCAGAAGTTAATTTAGTATCAAAAACGTAAAATATTTGAGTAGCCGAAGACATAGCCAAAGATTACAGCGCTACAGCACTGGTGAAAATTTAAATTTGTCGACTGGAATTCCTTCAGATAACCGACGTTTCGGATAACCAACCTTTGGATAAACGACGCTCTACTGTATTCTGTTATCATTCAATATCAGTTATCCCATAACAAAAATAAATTCAGAAAATATTAATCTTAGCAATATTAAAAAGTAAAAGACAAAAAATATAATTTAAATAGAATAATCTGATTCTGATGAATGATTTTAGAAAAATTTACACATTAGTTAATCACTAAATTAAAAAATCTGTAATGATAAATTACATAAAGCAACACATACTTAGATTTGTCTGTCTTGATGAAAGTTAACTTAGCAAAATCCAAGTTACTTCATTATCAATAAAAAACTGAGTAAAAATAATTATCTTTTTGATAAACAATTCATATATAACTTTTTAATTAAAGAACAATTCTGACAATAAAGTAATGTTAATATAGACAGATACAGTGGATGATTGGTTAACGAACAGATTGGATAACGAACACTTTTGCGAAAGATTTTTATGTTCGGACAACGAACACATGATCAGATAACGAACACCGCACAGAATGAACACAAGAAGAAGCGACGTAAAATAATGAATACCAATTGGTCTTCTCTTGTCTTCGGGCAACAATTCGAAACTTTTCGGAGTGTGGGAGACGTCGACATCGACGCTCAAGCCGGTATATACCGATCGGATAGTATTCCTCCGAACTTTGAAACTCTCCCTTGTAATTCCAGCCTTTTATTTTTCTGACAAAACAATTCTTTTATGTATTCGCGAGACTGTCAGGTAGGCACAAGTTAAGTTTTGCATCTGTTCTTTTTTCTTTTCAAAAGGTGAGAGTATAATAGCAAAGGTAGAAAGTGGGCAGAAGATGCCTAATGTTACTGGGCAGTATGGCGTGAACAGGTCTACAGTAGGCCGTAGTTCAATCTTATTTAAGAAAAATACTGTATAATCAAGAAGACTCAAGCAGCTAAAGGAGTAACAAAAGTCACATCTGAAAAATAAAGAACATCGAAGAGTTCATAATGGAACCTGAAACGGATCTGACGACAAAAGTACGTCAAAAACTCTTGAATGAAGAACACCAGGAAACTCGGCAAGATATGTTTTCTTCTGAAAAAGAGGATTAATGCCTATATTTGCTATTAAAGATCTTAAGAAGTGGGAAGATGTCAGAACAACGATCTTAGAATGGCATCCAAACCAGAAAAATCCTGAAGAAGAGAGAAAAGCAATCGACATTAGACAGATTCTTTAACCCTTTCAAATGGAAAAAACATGACTAATAAAAATGCAAGACTGTGCATGTATGTATTTTTATTATTACGTATAAATAAACGTAGTAAGAAAGTATATATTTTTTTATTTTTGGCGGTCTCCAGAACGAATTAATTAAATTCCCATTAAAACCTATGATAAATCGATAATTGGTTAACGAACAATTCGGATAGAGAACAAAGTCTTGGAACGGATTATGTTCGTTAACCGATCACCCACTGTATTGACAAAGATGTTATTCATGTCTTAAAATTTACTTTTATGAAATGATGACAAGAACATTGAGAAATATAGGCAAGTTAAAAACAAATAATATTCTACTATAATGTTTGCCTAGTATCAAGAACCATACAATAAAAATTGTGTTATACTTATATATTAAATAATTTGTAAGAACATGATGAGCGGATACTGAAAGTATCATACAAGGATGGTTTTTTTTTTCAACCTCTGACGGTCCATAAAGCAAAGACAAGTGTAAATAATAAAATGAATTTATTACTAAAAGTTAGGGACAAACATGATTACTTTTCAACATA
The DNA here is from genome assembly GCF_000671375.1 of Centruroides sculpturatus. Classification (NCBI taxonomy): domain Eukaryota; kingdom Metazoa; phylum Arthropoda; class Arachnida; order Scorpiones; family Buthidae; genus Centruroides; species Centruroides sculpturatus. Next base: position 770,204 of record NW_019386694.1, on the reverse strand, counting down.
ATCACCGTGAAGATCGAGGTATTTTTCTATCTGTGGACGAACTTTGAAATCCCCTTTTCATAGAATGTTGCCGCCAATGACTTGAGATGAGCCCTAACATTGTTTTGAAAATTGTCATTAGTCTCAAATCTATGCCCCCCCTAGCCATGTTTTTAGTTCAGGAAAGAGGTGGAAGTCACTCGGTGCTAAATCAGGGCTGTACTCTGGGTGTTTAAAAGTTCCAAGCTAGGTGGAAGTCTGAAAGGCAAAAGTCTTCACACCTTTAATATGTGATTGACTTCCATGTCTTTCCTGAACTGAAAACTTGGCTAGCAGGGCAGAAGTTTGAGACTAATGATGATCTTCAAAACAACGTAAGGAAAATGCATCCAGTGTGCTGAGCAATGTACTTGACATGCTGGTCCCATGGAAATCCAGAATGACCCCTAAGTACTTGAGTTCCATGACAACACTGATGTGTTGACCATTCATTCTTAGGGTTGGGACCCGGGCATAAAGGTTGAGCAACCTTGAACTTGTTAAAAACAATGCCCTTGGTCTTCTCTATGTTAAACTGGAGTTTGTGTTAAAGACTCTGCTGATATATTTTTTTCTAAGATGCTATTCCCCTGGTTTCAAATTCAGCCATAGAGTGTCCACTGATGAGAAGAGAAGAGGGCCGCAGATGGAGCCCCAAACAACATCTGTATGGAATAGCTGGTTGCTGGACTGGAAACATGCCTTTCTGTTGTTCAGGAAATCCTTGATCAAGTTATAAATGTTCCTAGAGCATTCAAAGCTCCACAGCTGAAACAATATTAAAGGCCACCATGCAGAGTCAAAGGCCTTGTGGATATCAAAGCTTAAACTAAGGACGTATTTATTGTTATTTAACAGGTTGTGCAAGGTGCCGACAATAGATTGCAAGGTGTCGGTGGGGACCGCTGATGCTGAAAACCATATTGCATTTTGTTGGATTGTTGTCTGTTTTCGAGGAACCACATGAGCCTATTTGCAACCAGCTTTTCCAGAATCTTCCCCAAGACTGGAAGTAGAGAAATCAGACAGACTTTGTTGCTGTTGTTGCCTTTCGGTATGGGAATGATTCTTGCTACTTTCCATAGGTTTGGAAAAAATGCCAAAGGTCAGACAGTAATTATACATACTAATGAGATGCTCAGGAATCAGATTCCATATTTTCTGACTGATTTCAGAGGTAATTCTGTCCATGCTTGGAGCCTTACCCCTCTTCAGCTCTCTGAAGGCCATATCAATCTCTTTGCTTGATAAACGAGAAATGTTGGGTGTCTGAATTGGAAGAAAACAGTCACACTTAAGCTCAGTGTGCCAACTGCAGTTGTCTTCCAGATCTGCAGGACAGAAGGTGTCAAGGTGCACCTTTACTGTGCTGGCCAAGCAGGAAGAAGTGTTGCATTCATTTATGGCATTAAGAATAGTTAGTACACAGCTTATTACAACACATTTTAGTTATATATCCCTATGGGTTCTGTGAAGCCTGCATACAAAATTCCCTCCAAGATTGTTTCTTCAAGTTAAGTATTTCAATTTTATAAAGATACCTGCGCTTGAGGATGTTATTAAAGATACCTGCGCTTGAGGCTTTTTTGAAATCTCCTTTGGAGATTTCAAAAAAGCCACAGCCCACAGAGTGCAAAATTTCAGACATGCACAAAATAAATAACATGCATTATTTATTTTGCACATGTCTGAAAGCGTCTGGTTCCACCATGAGACAGCCTTTCTACAGTATGCAGATTGCAGGATTAATAGTACACAAGCCTGACTGATGGTCTTGATACTATTATTGAAATAAAGGAGGGCCTCTTGCTTAGTGTTGATCAAGTTGGTTGTATGAGTATTCTGCTAAAGAAATCTGCCTATTTCTTCCCAGTCCAAATGTGCAGTGTTGTAGTGAGACCCACAGCTAATAATTTGATCAGCACCAGGAAGGAAGTAGAAGTTAAAAGAGATGTACTTGTGGTTGCTGAGCAAGTCCTCCTCAGAAACTCTCCATCCAGAGATTTGACTAAAGCAGTTTTCTGAACATACTGTAATGTTGATCCAGCTATGATTCCTGTTGTTGCAGTAGGTGGGTGGCAAGTTTGGGTCATTGTTTAAGAGTACTTTGTTCTGTAGTAGGAACTCTTCAAACATCTCTCCTCTTCCATCCAGCCTTTCACCTCCCCATGCTGGAGAATGGGCATTGATATCTTCCATAAAAATAAGTTTCTCATTAGGGAACTCCTGAATAATATGCTGAAGATGGTTTAGAATGTAGATTGGGTTTTATGACCAGGGACAGTAAATGTTCACAATGATAAATTTAGAGTTGAAGATATTAAGCTCTGTGCAGACAGTACAGTCGTTACTAAAGTCTGGGTGGTGAAGAATAAAGATGTTTTTCTGTACCACCACCATTGCAGCCCAAGGACAGTTGTTTGTACCCTCGATGATTGAGCAATAGGTGTAAGGAGGCCAGTGAGTTGTCGAAACAATATGGCTCCTGTATAAGAATAATGTCAAATTTATGCAGTTCAGAAGATAAGAGGGATGAGGCTGCGATGCCTCTGCCCAAATTGATTTGCAGTAAACTGAAGTTTTTTATTCTTAGTTTGAGTCATAGTCTGTGCAAGCAATTAGGTTTGTTTTAACTTTGAAATAAGTACACAGGAGCTGTCTCTGGCATTATGATTACTTTTACCTGTTTTGTCACATCAGCAGTTAACACATTTGAGTGCCTTATCCTTATTGGGGCATTCCTTAAAAGAATGACTTCCTGCACATTAGCTACATGTGTTGGACTCCTGTTTACAATTTTTTGAACTGTGGCCAAAGCAATAGCACTTGAAACATTGAAGCACCGGGCAAAAGTCTGTCACGCAACAACAGGACCAATCAATGTTTAATTTGTTTAGCATTAAAAAGTACTTATGAACCTGAGGAGAGACTTCTACCACTACGTTGCAATAGCGACTGTCTTTTTTTTCCCATAGTAAATCTTACTTGTGCCTCATCTGAGAATTGTTCCTTGGAATTCTCCATTAAGAAGACAGTTTTGCGAGTACAGTAGAGCGTCGTTTATCTGAAAGTCAGTTATCCGAAAGAATTCCAGTCAGCAAATTTAATTTTCACTAGTGCTGTGGCGCTGCAATCTTTGGCTATATCTTGGACTACTCCAATATTTTTTTTGGTTCATGTGTGTGTTTTAGCTGGTAGCACTGGCACTTTTGTGTGGTGTTTTTCTGAGGACTGTGTGTCATGCTGAATCAAACGTTTTTGATACTAGATTAACTTCTAAAGTATAATTTTTTTNTTCCTTAACTTTATATTTCTTTAATTATTAAATAAATACCAGTATGTCAAAATCAGAAAAATGTAAAACAGCTAATTTTTTCACATTTTAATTATTATTATGACTGTAATGTTTTCAAAGGAACTTCTTTTTTTACAATGAACTTCCATGCTGATAGTAAGCTATCCACATTTCTTGCATTAATGCATTTATCCTGCAACCTGTTCTTATATATTTCAATTTTCTGTGTTCAGCACTAATGTCAGAGAATGTAAAGTCTTAACTATCTCTGCCTCATCCCATTTTACCAGAAAGCCTTCGGCTTGTGACATCTGGATGATGTGGGAGCCGAACTTAGTGGAATTATTTTGTTTAAATATATTTTTTGTTGAGGGAAAACAAATTAATTAATTAAAGAGATAAAACAAAAACTGACATTTTTAAAGATAATTAAACTGTTTTCCCATGAACTTATTTCCTGGTTAAAGATGGTACATTGTATGTCATCTGGAATCTGCAACAGAAAATTCAACTATTGGACAGTGATGAAAAAATTCCTAAAAAGGCAATGGGAAAAACCCAATGCAGACCCTCTCAGGGGAGTCGATGAGTTGAACAGAGTCATGGAGTTAAGTTTGAACTGTGCATGTGTTGGCCAATGCTTGCTATTTGCCACTGCCCTAACTGCTCCTGATCACCGCCACTCCGAGAGATTCGTCGCCACTTCAAGATTCTCTACGTGTGAAAAACTCCGATTATCATTTTGTGAATTCTACAGGTATTTTTCTTCCCGTGGAATTAATGTAAACCCTCTCTCTCTCGTTATTTCTTGTTGTTAGGGTCATAGTAGTTACACAATATGTCAGCTTCGGATTAGCTTTGGCTAAGCATCTATCAAATATAATCTGTAAATAGTCTGTATCGAATAATAAACGGATATTTTTATGTATATGAAAATTTGTGGAGTATATTTCCTCTGGTTCTCTCCTTCTGGACCCTAAAGTTCACACATGCGACCGTTTGAAATAACGAGATAAACGGCCAATCCGGTTTCTGTCTGCCCACAAGACACAGTGGTGTCATCCTGCAAGGCATCAAAGAGGTGCCGACCATACAGTCACAATAGTATTAAATCGCAAAGTCGTTTTTCACACTATATTGATGCTATTTAAGTCTAACTCCCAGTATGATTCTTCTTTATTCCTAATTGCATGTTTTCATACCATATCTTGTACACATCTGCTTTTTCCTCTTTCTTTAACTTAGCTTTGTCATACCTCAATATACTGTAAATATTTGGCACTCTCTTGAAAATTAGTTTAGATATTGTTATTATATGAACTGGTGTTAAGAAAACTGGAGAAAAGTATTTCAAGTTTTTCAAGTGATTTCAAGGTTGATATTGTGTATTTTAAAAAATGTGTACAACTTTGGAAAAGTAACAAAAGAATTAGAGTGATTTTCTTGATAAGGTTAATAACAACAAGGATAGACTGAAACTGAATATGAAACAAAAGAGTTCATTAAAGATATATTTTTTAGACATAAAGAACTGAAGGAACTTAGTAAAATTCAGGAAATGACCAAAACCCTGGGACATAAACTAGCACAATAACAGGACTGATTAGAAGTTACGAAGGAAACAGGCCAAAGACTCAAAACAGCAGACTCAATACAATCACAAAGTTTACTTTTAACAGGAACATGAAGTACATTATGAAAGAAATGGTAGACAACAAAGACTCTAAACTAATTTTCAAGAGAGTGCCAAATATTTACAGTATATTGAGGTAGGACAAAGTTAAGTTAAAGAAAGAGGAAAAAGCAGATGTGTACAAGATATGATATGAAAACATGCAATTAGGAATAAAGAAGAATTATACTGACATTACCAAAAGAAATTTGGGAGTTAAGGAAGATGCATACATGTGGTGCAGCAAAGAAAAGAGGCAGAATGATGTCATTTTTCTCACCACAGAAGTAGATTTTGTGTTGCTTTTCTCATACCACAAAAGTTGGTTGAATTCTATCTTGCAGTGACCACTGCCAAGACACATTTCTATCAGCCAATAACAGTTCCTCTGGTAGTCACATGAGAAAATACAATCACTTGGTGTTTTTAATGGCAGAAAGTTTGATGCGGTTAACCAAGATAACTAACATCAGAATAAAGAGGAAAGGATAATAAATTTAACACAAATAATCATATATAATTTAATTCAAAGAACAAAACAACCAAATCTTATTGAAATAATATTCTTTATCGAGAGAGATCTTAATTGAAAAATAAGCCTATTTTGTACACCAGTTCTTTCTCGATCCAAGAAAATATCTCTAATCCAAAATCTTTGACAAAATTTTCTGGTTAAATAATGCAAGTTGTACAAAACAAAGTTTATAACAGGTGAATAGCAGCAGTGCATCGGTATCATTCGCCATCTTGAATACTGAACGCATGTGCCAAAATGTAAGTGGATTGCCACTTGTGTGGTTGTGCTGCCGTGTGACGAAGATGCATTTGTGATACCAGTTTTCCTGCCGTGCCGCATGTGTGCATCCTCCTTTAGACTTAAATAGCATCAATATAGTGTGAAAAAGGACATTTGCGATATAGTACTATCCATATGACAAAAGCTGAAGGCTTTCTTGTAAAATGGGATGAAGCAGAGATAGTTAAGACCTTACACTCTCTGACATTAGTGCTGAATACAAAAAATTGTAATAAATAAGAACAGGTTGGAGGATAAATGCATTAATGCAAGAGATGTGGATAGCTTAATATCAGCATGAAGTTCATTGTAAATAAGAAACTCCTTTAAAGAAACTCCTAGTTGCCATATTCACTAAGATATTTTTGTATTTAAAATTTACAATTTCAGTTTTATTTTTAATTTCACATTTATGTTAGAATGTAATGTTATTTTAGGTTAAAATTTTTAATTTTTATTTTACTTTTATGAGTTATTGGATGTTATGTTTATATTTAAACTAGCTGCAAGGATCCGCTTTGCTGGATTTTTATTTGTTCGTACATTTGTACGTAATATAGTTTTTTTTTTATATATATAAAAGACTGTTTTTCTAAGTAATCTAGAATCTAGCTGCAAGGACCCGCTTCGCTGGGCAAAAAGTAACGATAGTGAAGATTAAGATAATTACATTATAGCTAATCT
>NW_019386694.1:733124-757228 GCF_000671375.1 Centruroides sculpturatus | reverse complement strand
TATTTGTGGCGGACGGACGTAAAGTCGAATAAAATGACTTAAACTCGATTTTTATTTTTCCATATACTTTTTTGACAAACGACGTATAATCGGGAACGACGTAACTCGAAACGACGTAAGTCGAGGTATGCCTGTATATTGAAATATTTTATATATGTAGTAACATTGTGTAAAAAGTATCTCTCTTGTATACTGTGAATATCGGTGCTTAAAATCTCGTTTTTTTCTTTCTTATTAAATTAAAGCATAAAACAAAATCTATGAAGGAGATTATTGAACAAAAATAAAAATGATTTTAAAAACTTTTTAAGATTAAAATCTCTCATAATTTATAATATTAAACACAAATGCTCATAATTATGTTATAAATTACATAAGTTCATGAAATAATTTTAGGATAATAAAACACTAAACTGAATTTTGCTCTTTGCATTTTATAATTAAAAATTTAAATACAAAGGATATAATCTTAAAATTTCAATATATCTTTTATTGGCATTGATTTATAAATTTTAATTTCATTAGTTTGTTATATAATTTCTTTACTTCTTATTATCTATCATTTTCTTCTTGAAGAGCATTAAATGTATCTGCTTTGAATGAAATTCCTATCAAAATCTTTCTGATATAACATGATACACTTTCACACTGTCATTTGACCATTACCTAACATATTTGTTTATCTTATACATTTATGACTTTTTGCTGAATATTTAAAAATCAATCAAAATTACACCCAGTAGTAAGAAATTTATAAAATTTATGTAACCACTTATGTTCACTAAGAAATATTTATTTATACAAACAAATGTTTTCAACCTGATGACAACCTATGGAATTAGGTTAAAAACATTTACAGTATATTTGTGCAAATAAATATTTCTTGGCAAGCATAAAGTGACTATGTAAATTCATTAAACATTTAAAAATCATTTTAACTAATACAGGGATGGCATGACATTGGAGTCACTGATTTTGATCAAACTCGGTGAGGTTATAGTGCATCCCCAATGACTGATATGTGCCAAGCAGTAAGGTGCAATACAGTAGACCCCCTCCTATAATATGGTAGATACATTCCGTTTTATATGAATTCACATTTTACAAGCACTTAAATACATGAGCCAATCACAGCCTGGCACGTATGCAGTTTGCGGACTACGGCTGATTGAAAGGTTTTCTTCCATAAAATTAATCGATTCTAGACTAATTTGACTAAACATTTCCAAAACAATTTTTTGGGAATAATCCATATAAACTATGCTATAAACAAAAAATTGTAAGATTACTTACCGAGTGTGCACCATTTGACGACGCCATTGCTTAAGCTTGTTTTTGTCATGGAGCAGTGCACTGAACAACGCGTGCGTATTTTCTGATAAGTTATTTTTCTGCGAAAAATTTGCTGAACTTTGGAGACATCATTAATATAAATATATTTTTATGGCTGTTAAATAATAAATGGTTTTTAGTAGGTCCGCTGCTCATTTAAACTCAATGGTTTGTGCAATATCCGCTATTGGTCTAGATTTGACCAATCCTGTCGTGATATGAGTCGGCAATGACATTTTACCGTATTATACGAGTTTCTTTTAGCATATTTATATGAATATGATTGCAATTTTTTCGCCATTATATACGAATCTGTATTATATGAACGCATTTTATAGGAAGGTCTACTGTACTCAAAATTAAAGGAGAAAATCTAGGTTGAAAATTGCAAATCATTTAAAATGTTTAGAATCTTCATTATTTATAAGTAGCTGGTGGATCAGTGAGGGCATGCTTGTTTTATAATTGTGAGGTTGTTGTTTTGAATCTTAGTGGTATCAATGTAATTTTTTTTATACACAACTATAAATTTTTAATTTAGTCTTGGTATTTTTAAATTTATTATATTTGTTTAAAAATTATTTTTGAATATTCATGTACATATGGGATTCATACTAACATTTATTTATAAAATATGTAAAATCTGTAAAATAACTGTAAAATCTTGAAAATATTTTTTCAATGATATCAATTATATTTTTCTTTAAGAAATATTCATGAGTTAAACATTCATTAATAATTCTGAATTCAAATGCATAGCATCTCTAAGAACTATTCATAAAATACTGCTATAATAGAGAAATTATGTAGAAAACTATTATACAGTGTTCCAGGTACTTCAGACTTTCCAGTTCTTCATCAGAAGACCATTAAATAAATGGTATATTCAAAAAACAAACAGAATTTTATTAAATTTAAAACTGCTCTAAAATTCTACTAAATTCCAAATTTCCAAGCAGAATACTTATCTTGATGTTAGTACCATATTTCTATATAAACATCCCAAAGCCTGATGTATTAATACTAAACCAAATGATCGTTGTAATTAATTGGGCTATTATTACTATATATTAAATAATTAGAAACTTTGAAAATTTCAATAAGAGATGACACCTAATGTCTACCTCTAATACCAAATTACTTAATTTCTAATTATTAATAGTAGCAAAAAATAGCTGAATTAATTATGACAATTGTTTGGTTTAGTATTAGCACCATATTTTGTAGTTTTCCTTCAACAAGAAAATTATTTTATAAAAATTAAAAATCTAATCCTTTTCATGTAAAAAAAATTTCTGTTTCAAGACTTCTTTTATAATTCTTTATTCTTACAAAATCTAGTGGAGACTGATGGCCAGATGACTGAGTGATTAAGGTGTCAATCCACCACTCTGGAGACCTGGGAATTAATCTGTAACAGTCAAAAACCCAAGAATTTTTGGGGATAATCACCTGGCTGCTTGTCCAAACCCATGAAAGACTTGAAAAAAAGGTCCTCAATGCTTATAGGACCAGCAGAGTTTTAAAAAATTTCTAATAGAAATTACTTTATCAGTAATGTGGGGGTTTAGTAGTAGTAAAAGTCTTAGAATTAAAAGAGCACAAAAATATATCAGTACTGAAAAGTTATGAATTTTAAGGAAGAGTTTGAACTCCAAGACAGTTAATATTAAAAATGGAGATGTGTTGTTTTAGTAGCATGAAAATGGAGAATGGAAGAATTAAGAACTGCAGAAGTGTTGAAGTAGAAAGTTTTTGAATGAGTAGTTTCTTAATTTTTACTTTCTGCTTTGTAAAAGAAGGATTTTCTTGTTTTAAATGGAAACAGTCCAGAAGATGGCTTTACAATCAGAGTTAGTCTACTTGAGGATTTTTGGAATTCAGTAAATTTTATAATGATTCTAAATTTTCAATTTAATGAAGTTCTTATTTTGTTTTTTTTTGGATATACTGTTTAATGGTTATGTCTCCTGATGTTAAGCTAAAAAACTTAAAAGTGCTTGAACTGTTTATATAGCAGTATTCCAGTGGTGTGCCGTCATTGGAAGTGGTGGAAGCGCCGCTTCCCTTGTATTTTCTAAAAAATAAATACATATTGTGCGATTATTTCCATATTTTAACGTATTTTGGATTAATTAAAATTAATATTTTATTATAACTGATTTCGTATGTCCCATCTATAAGGGGATGTAGAAAAAAATGTGTATAATTCTTGTACAATGTTAAAAAATTAACTGTTACTTTGGTAGCATCATTTACAACTAAATTTAATGAATGAGAGAGATGCATGAGGTACAGAAAAAGCTCTAGAATTTATTTTCCTTAAATTTACGATTTATGTATCCGTTTGTCATAAAAATTTGTCTTTCCACTTTTTCCCGATACTATAAATATTCAACTACAAAGTAACCAGTTTTGACTTATTTCTACTTAAGAAGTAATTAAATAATTAAGAGATCAGGGAATTGGATACATAAATAAAACCCTGCTGAAAGAGCCGGAATTTTACTGAACCAATCACTAGCCGAGTACAGTGGGGACTGATTTCTTCGTATTATTAATGTAATAAAGACAGAAATTTTTCTAGTTCAACGAGAGTGACTGAAAAGTAAATTTTGGAAATTTCCGTGGACACCTGGTCCTAAAATGAATTAGTTAGAAAACAAACAACGGACAATCTATTAAGTTTAACATATTTAGATTTTTACAGCTATCGTAAGAAAGGTTTAAAATTTACAACGACTCTGTCGCATCCTTTGAAGTATACTAGTGATGCGACAAAAGAGGCATTTGACATTGGCCAGTATCGGCACCCTCGGGATTTAGCAGTCCGCGTGCCGTGCAATCTACTCTGATTCCATCCATTAGCCACTCGTAGGGAGTTATTTGACTAAGTGGATTGTTTTAAGATTTAAAAAGAAAATAATATTTTATGTTATTTTTATGTATGTTTCTTTTCAAAGCTATATTTAATTATAATTTTCTTTAAAAGTATATTCATACAACTGAAGAATATTTTGTACCAGGTATGGTATCGATACATCCACCTCACATTTCATTTCACCAAGTAAGTTTTTATTATTTTATTTTTAATTGCGTGGCTAGCAATTCGAAATGTAATTGTGATATGAAAAATACATTTAGAAGTCTACAGTTTTTACTGGCTTATCGAACAAATGAATACGAATGGATCCTAGACCATCACATGTAATTAACTGATTGCCCCTGGAAGTTGGCTTCTTACAGAAACACAGCTTCCCTATCGTCAAATGTCATGGCACACCACAGCAGTATTCTGTGTGCATTTATGCACACAGAATACTGCTGTATAAACAAGATAAATAATTTTGAAATAATGATTTCAATTCATTAATGAGTTAATGATGAATCCATTTACTTTGTTAAAATATTTCACATGTAAGTTTTATGTATTTTNGGAATAAGAATGGCTTTGACAATTTAGCTGACAAAAGACACGAAAAATCATCGATTCTTTCGTATTTGAAGCAATTTGGAAATCGAAGCAGAATAGAATTTAACATTAGTAAATAATATAAAATAAATATTGAAAATTATAACGAGATAGTTACGGCTAATAGATATATTTAAATTAATAGATTTTATATGTTTTTATCAAAGCAAGAATCAGCATTTAGAGGGCATAGGGATTCTATTGAATCTAATAACGGAGGTAATTATATTGAACTTGTTTATTTATTAATTACGTCAGATAAATAATCTATTAAAAATACATTTCAAGAATTAACTGATTGATCCTGGAAGTCGGCTTCTTACAGAAACACAGCTTCCCTATCATCAAATGTCATGGCACACCACTGTTTTACATCATTAGAAAGAAGACAAAATTCAGAAATTAAACATACTGTACAACTATAGTTTTTGATCTAATGTTGACAATTGAACAATTTTAGAATAAAACTCATTAGTTTTTTGTGTGTTCTAGAGAGTGGTGCATAACCTCACTCAAACCAGCATATTTCCTGGAATAAACTGGCATGCCGGATTTTACCATACAGAAATATCTGATTTCATGGTCTCCCCAATAGACATACATGTCGGCCAACCTGGGATACGTTAAACTATTTTATCGTACGTAAATCAGTTATCCGAAATATCAGTTATCCGGACAACCCCAGTCCNCCAACATATTCCCTGGAATAAACTGGCATGCCGGATTTTACCATACAGAAATATCTGATTTCATGGTCTCCCCAATAGACACACATGTCGGCCAACCTGCGAAAATACAGCACCTGTGTTTAAATCTAACTGCCAGAGATGTGAATTGTGCTTGATACAGTGTGTGTGAAAAGTTTGTGTGAGAAATTTTTAATTACATTAAAGTTATTTTTGCAGTATTGTCTATAAGACTTTTAAGCAGGGCTGTGGAGTCGGAGTCGGAGTCGTGGAGTTTTGGTGTTTTAGCCGGAGTCGGAGTCGTCAAAAAATCCTCCAACTCTGACTCCGTTTTACTTACTAACTTGTTATGTATATAAAACGGAAAAATATTGGAATCGTGTCAAATTTGACCCTCCAAGTTTTTTTTTTGCAAATCTACACGTTTTCAGACCTCCCGAACCCCTCAAAACAGTCAGTAAAGGGAAAAAATTCGAGCGCGTGTGTGTTGGCATCTAATTTGTTTAATTTCTTTATTTTGTGTTCTGAGATATTAAACAATATCTCAGAATGGGTAAAATTTAAGAAACGAAATGTGGCACTGTAGCTTGCGTATAAAGGGACATTAATAGTCTACTATTAAATTTTGGTTCTTAATGAAAGGTCACCAAGGTGAAGACATAAAACTGGTCATGTGTCATATCTCTTAATGAGTATTTTACTCGTTATTAGCGTTTAAAATTTTTAAAAAATAAAATAAAACTTGTCTCTACCTTCAAACTAAGCTTTTTAGCCATTTTATAATAGTACAGTAAAACCAGTTAAGATGTTCTCGCCTAAGATGTTAGAATGTATATGGGGACGTGATTTAGTTCAACCACTTTAACACTTAACACTTAATAACTAACTCCTGTGTTAAACCATCTGACTCCGATTCTGACCACTCTGACCACAGAAATTATTAGGCTTCAAACAGAATGAACAAAATCATGCCCCCCCCACCAGTAGCGTAGCAAAGGGGGGCAGAAAAATTACGTTTTAGGGTGCGGCAAAATTTCACAATAAATAATAATAATATCTTGTAAGAATTTGAACCATTTTATTTCATATTTTCGTCCACCTACGATTCGGACCGATTGAAATGAGCACGGAATAGTGTTTCCATCCGACTCGCCGTCTGGGGATATCGTGCGCGACCTGTTGACCTTTTTTTTTTCTTTATTTTTTTGCTTGTACGATTCATTCGTAATCACATACACCTCCAAAATCCAATAGAGCTAGGTCACTTGCGTTACTCCTATCCAAGTCTCCCTAGTCGCTAACTGTAACTGATTTAGAATCGGCATGCACTGCACGTTATTCTTCGCATTGAAAAATGACATTGCGCATGCGTCAGGAACTTCTGTTCGAACAAACCTCACCTGCCGTCCGGGTCAGCAATTTTAAAAAGGTGGCAACACTAGCACGGAATTTTTCATTACTTATTCTGTGATGAAACTGAATTTTAGTCTTTTAAATTGAGATACCTAAATAAGGGGGCGGCGAAATTTTCCTCTGCCCGGGCGGCTGACACCCACGCTATGCACTGCCCCCACACAGTCTAACATCCACACATATAGAAAAAACTTCGAATCTTTTGCATATCTCGAAATTTTACGGTGTCCTGAGTCCAAAAATGTAAAAATTTGTGAGGGGTCATTTTTTGACCAAGCGCTACACTTTTCCTCTGTTATATATAACAGCCGAAAAAGTAAAAATTATCGAATACATATTTATATATTACTTAGAGAAGTCTTTTAGCTTTGGAATAAAAAGTTTCTATGCTCTATCTTTATTAGAACTCTATTTATTGAATATTTTATTCTGAGGTCATGTGATGACATCAGAATTTCGGGGTCTCTTTTGATAACAAATCCGCCCCTGGTCGGAGTTGGAGTTGGATGGTAAGGAAAAGTCGGAGTTGGAGTCAGTAGATTTTTACGCGACTCCACAGCCCTGCTTTTAAGTTGTATGTCTCACATTTCCACACTGCACTATATTGCATCACTGCTTGATCACAGTTGTTCTAGAATGCCTACACACATTCTCCCAGACACAGTTCAATGAGAATGCATGTCTGTACTGGACAAGTGGTGATGATGATGGCAATTGAACAGAGTTCTGACATGTCTTCATGCCTCTGGGAGACATTTTCAGTATCTGCTGTAGGCGAAACTGCAATAGCGTGGATAAAACTTTACTTTTATTAAAACTTTCTTAAGCCTTTTCCATTTCACAGTAACTTTTCAGACACTGTATTTGAAATTTTAAGAAAAAACTTAATGTTTTTAATAAAGTTTCCAATTTTCCTGAAATTTTTTTATGGAAAGGATGGAAAATAAGCATAAAGATGAAAAAAAATGTAAAAAAAAAAATGTTTTGTTTTCTTTTTCTTATTTCGACAAAAACAAGCATGTCATTAAATAAGCACTTTGTTGTCATCCATATTTGATTTATTCTCTTTTTATCTATCAGATAGTGTGAGTATGTATTGTAGTATATATCATGTACTAAAGTCAACACAGCAAAAGAGGACATTTGTCAACCTGAGCTGGAAGAGTCTATGTTAAATGTCAATTTGTCAACTCCCACATCTCCTTCCAGAGACGTGAGAGTTGACAAATGAATCACAGTAATAAAATTTGTAAAAAAAGTAAAACATTAATATTATTTATGATATTATTACAAATTCTGTTACTGTGATTCATGTACCTCCTTCCATGTTCATGTATTACTCCTTCCATCCTTTTCATCTGACATAGACCTTCAGGCTGACTTATGTCTACTCTTTCACTGCAGTAGTACTGTAGTACTCTTTCACTGACTCTAGTACTGTACAGTGGATTGTTGATCTATAGTTTTAGGCGAGACTTGGGTGAAATGACTTATGCGGGAAAATGATTGACAGGAAATTTATGACTTTGATGTTTTTGTTGTTTATCTCATATGAAACGTGCATTTTCCAGTGATAGGCTTATATGATGGTTTTCTGTAAAGCTAAATGATATGGAACATGCACACAGATGTTCATTTATTCTACATTTTAAAAAAGTGTTAAGAATACTGAAATTTCTTCTATTTTCTTTTGGTAAGAATACTTAATGTATTGACTCTTTTTTTGCACTTGAAGATGATATGGTACAAGTGTCGAAAATGTTAGTGAAATTATAAATTTTTGTCTCTTTAAGATGTGTTGCTTCTCTATGCATTCGAGTCTGTAGAATGCACATGTAATATTGCTAGATTCTATATTGGTGAAACAGAGAAAATTGAACACCAGATTGTCGGAGATAATTAGCAGCTGTAAGATTAAAATATAATAATTCTCCTATCTTATAATAAATGTGAAAAAACATTAATTAATCATGTAAAAATTGTTTATAAGGAAAAGAATGTAAAAAGAAAAGTTAAAGAATATTTTGCCAAACTTATGCAAATAATACGGGTGAGTTGACAGTTGCATACTGGGAGACTTTTGTTGGATATATAGATGAAAATTCATAATGGAAACCTATGATGGGATATTGTCGGATTTTAATCTGTATGCCGAAAATCCTACTGAGGAGGCCTAATATTTTTGATGAAATGCATTTAGGAGATTTAACAATGAAATAGTGTTTTTCTCTTCAAAGTGGTTTTGCTTTTACCTTTTTTAACATTAAGTTTTATTTCATTTTTGATGTAATGTTTTATAATTTTGAACTTATCTACCCTCTGTAAGTCAGAAAGGAAAAAAAAATTAGATTTATTGTGTTTCTCTACAATACAATTAAATAAAAATTGTATAAATAATCTGACTCCATTGTTTTTAAATAATTTTTTGACTATAATATCTATTTGTTAGGATTATCTTCCTTTATTGAACTTATGACAAAAACATTATATGCATGGGTCTTTATTTGGGACTGGAGGAAACAACCAATAGATGTAAGAAAATGATTGATACAGAAGAATAGATCGAGAATCCAAATTAAACTTCAAATTCCGTATTATATTTTTTTTCGCGAAAAATACTTAAATAAAAATTATTATATTTTTAACATAGCAACAAATAATTAACTTATTATATAAATTAATATTTGCTTAAATAAATAGTGATTTGTAATTGTTTAATATTTCAGCTGTATGACGATTTCAGTTCAATTGTAAAAATGTATCCTGCAAACATTTCAGTTGAAATGAAGTTTAAGGTAGGAATATATAAAACTTGATGAACATTTTATGGTAAGAGGGATTATTGAGTCTAATAATTAATATATTTAAATAGATAATTGGATTTATGAAAAGATTTAAAGGCGAACCCATTGACATATCCTTCACAGAGTGCTTCTATGTAAAGAGAAATTTTCCGATCAGAGTAAGTATGAAGTATCTAAATTATCATCTAACACATTAAAAATTCTATATACAGTAGAGTCCTGAAAACTCGGCACTCGATAACCTGGCAGTCTGGATAACTCAGCCGCACACTGGCAGGATGAAAAAACCCCTAGTTCATTTTCATTATAGACAGATTTATGTTTCATAAAGTATTTTTCTGAGGTCTGTCTTATCTGGTAAATTTCTGTACACTGTGTATTCATTAATTTTCATTTTCATATAGTAATGGACCTATGCCTTCATAAAGTATGTACTTTTCCTTTGTTTACGGGTATTTGGGCAGTTTATTCTTTGTTTTATTTTTAAGCAAATAATACATACAAGTACAGTACAGTATTTTCTGAGGACTCCACACTCATACTTATTTTTTTAACCCCATTTTCAATAACTCGGCATTTTCACAAACTCGGCCACCCTTCGGTCCACATCAGGCCGAGTTTTCGGGACTTTACTGTATTAGATTAACATAATTATATTTTACAAGACAAATTATGTATTGTAAATTTAATTATGTTTTCTTTCAATCGCTCCAGGTTCTGAGTGCGCTCTATTCAATTTTCTCATCAATGATTGAATTAAGTGGAGTGATGGAGAAGAAAAAAAATTGTTCTCAGAATCCTCTGGTGTTTAATAATAGAACTAACCTTTATGTATAAATGAGGATGTTTGTTTGTTTGGATGTTTGTTCGCTATACACGCCTAGGCCGTTCAACCANCCCATTGGAATATCCTTCGCAGAGTGCTTCTATGTAAAGAGAAATTTTCCGATCAGAGTAAGTATGAAGTATCTAAATTATCATCTAACACATTAAAAATTCTATATATTAGATTAACGTAATTATATTTTACAAGACAAATTATGTATTGTAAATTTAATTATGTTTTCTTTCAATCGCTCCAGGTTCTGAGTGCACTCTATTAAATTTTCTCATCAATGATTGAATTAAGTGGAATGATGGAGAAGAAAAAAAATTGTTCTCAGAATCCTCTGGTGTTTAATAATAGAACTAACCTTTATGTATAAATGAGGATGTTTGTTTGTTTGGATGTTTGTTCACTATACATGCCTAGGCCGTTCAACCAATTGCTATGAAAGTCAGTAGTTACGTTTAAATACAGTAGACCCCCCTATAACGCGAAGATACGTTCCTCGTTATACGAATTTCACGTCGTAGGAATCCTTGGGCTGTGATTGGNTTATAGGGGGGTCTACTGTACTTCTAGTTTAGACCATGTCATATATACCACTCCAAACTTTCGATTGTATTTCTGTAAATCAATTAATTTTTAATTATAATTGATTTTCTGAGTTACACGTATTGCCATCTATTGGCAAAAAAGTTAAGAAAATAATTAACTAAACATAATTCTTACAAAAAAAGGATATAATTTTTAAAAAATATATATTTTATATATCAATTTACTGTGACAATGACATAGCGCGAAATACATGCACCTATACGCCATTACTGTGACAATACAATACAATACAATACTTTTATTCGGTGTGTACTAAGTACAATGCCAGCACGGTGAGCACAACTGGACTTAAGATACAGTATATTACATTACTGCAACAGGTAGCACATAGAACTTGCCTGCATGGAGTGTGGTAGTGTTTTCTTCCTGTACATTATACTTTTCCTGTTAGCAATAGAGTCGTGCCAGTCATATATCTAACTCCGTTTGGAAAAAAATTTTGAATCAAACTAACGGTACTTCCGTTCTAAACCGGAAGTTCGTATATAGTTAATCTGAGCCTCCTGCCCTAAGCTTTCCCCATCTGGTTTCGACTTTCAACACCTTTATCGTGATTAATTTAATTTAAGGAAGAACGGATAGACAAGGGCAGAAAGTGAGAATCTATGGGACTATATATTTTTCAAATTACAGTCCAATAACATTCCATAAATGCAATATTTATGAGAACACACTTGCCGCATAGTTTATACAATCTGTTGCCAAAATTTTAAAAAATTTATTATCACATAAAAGCAATTACTCTCGCAATTTTACAAGATTTGTTTTTCATTCAAACAAGTTTTATTTGAAGTCTTTCGAACATTAAAATTAGCAAGTTTGATCACATGCAGGGCCATCACAACCTGTCCAATACAAATCACTTTTAAAATATTAATAGTAGACCAGAGTGAATTAGTAGTCTATCTATCTACCTTCTCAGCAAAACGTTTGAATAAAGAAAATAACTCGGCAAATACAAATCAGGTGTGTGTGGTTTATTATTACGAATTAGTAGTCGTTGACCGTTTTCTTATCATGAAGGAGGTCAACTACTACTTTTGGTCGAATTATTTCAATATATTATATTTTCAATTACTGTCTACCTGATCAATGAAAATGTGACCATTTTGTACCTTCCGAGTATGACGATAAACGTGACAATGGTAGGCTGAAATAACCAAATTCTTTATATGGTTTTTGTTTTAATGTTTGTTATATTATAGTANTTATATGTACAGTACCTAATTTATATATAATACTGTACAGACGATAGTTAAACTCAACTTACCCACCTAAACTCTCCGTAGCATGGCGCTAGACGGTGGAAAATAGTTCGGCTGCTCGTTGGCGATGATGTTTTACCACATTTTACATGTCCCTTTTAGCATTTTTGTATGAATACTGACCCAATTTTTTCGCCGCGTCATAGTAATCTACGTTATAGGGGGGTCTACTGTACTTTTAGTTTAGACCATGTCATATATACCACTCCAAACTTTCGATTGTATTTCTGTAAATCAATTAATTTTTAATTATAATTGATTTTCTGAGTTACACGTATTGCCNCATTTCGTACCTTCCGAGTATGACGATAAACGTGACAATGGTAGGCTGAAATAACCAAATTCTTTATATGGTTTTTGTTTTAATGTTTGTTATATTATAGTACTGTATTTGATTTATATAACCACAAAGGTTCTCTTACATAAGGGTTTAACGCACCGAGTGACCAATCTAACACATTTTAAAAATTCTTTATTCCTCTACTGTACACAATGTAAAGAATTTTTAAAATATGTTATTTTGGTTACATGGTCCTTGGGTAAGATAACTTTTGAATACCGTGAGTTCAGTCGTGGAATCGTGCCTCCCCATAACAGGCTGGCCACGTGGAGTTTTCCGGGTTTCCTCCATGTCTGTAACGCCTGAATAGGGGCCAGTTCTCATTAAAAAGACTTCCCGGAAGGTACCCTCTAAGCAGATCACCCAAGTGCTGCGTTATCAAAACTTATTTTAAAAAAATTAATCTATGGTTTTACACAAATCACTTTTNTATTTTTCAATATATTTATTTTGTTTGTACAAAATAAAAAAATAATTTTTAACGATACAATAGTCTTCGTTAGACTTAACCTCGACGAAAATTCAACGCGAAGCGACACGCAACGGAGAAAAATTTCAACATGGGATAAATTATATTTTTCGTACATAATCGATTATCCGAAAAATAAGTTATCCGAACCACCCCAGTCCCCAATTGATTCGGATAATCGACGCTCTACTGTAAATATATCATCTAACACAGGAGTGGACAACAGTTTTTGCCCCCGGGCCGAATTAAAAAGAGAACTTTTTTCATAAGCCGAACCAGAGGTGGTGCGAGATCTCATTGTGGTGTCACCTCCATAGAGACTAAATTGTACATAGAAATTACAGATACATTTTTCACATTATCATGCTTAATCAACGTTCTATGCTGTACTTGAGATTTGTAATGGAGGGTTAACTCTGACGGGACAGCGAATTGTTGACTTTTTGTTTTTAAGGCGTTAGAATTTTCACCGCCGATCTATTCTGGCTTGAGTAGCTAATATTGAAAGATTAATCGCGTGCCACATAAATCCATTACACGGGCCACATACGGTCCGCGGGCCGTATGTTGGCCATGCCTGATCTAACAGGAAGACACTTTATACAAGAGTACAACTGAATATATAAGTTCATTTTTTTTAAAAACGTACTATTAGATTTCCTACATACTTGAAGTCTTACACTTATATGAAAGAAATGCAGTTTCCTATATCTGCCCAAATAAATACAATTGCAATTTTTCATATTTTTTATCGTTTATTTTATTTTCCCAACTACTAATATAAATAAACATATAAATGAGTTTAAAAAGATATTTATGCTTGACGGTTATCTGAATAAAATAATTAGTAATTGGGAAAAGAAAATAAACGCTAAAATATATGAAAGATTAAAAAAGGTTCCTGATATAAAGTATATTAGTTTTCCTTACATTAAAGGTTTATATGAAGAAATTGATAAAGAAATGCGAAAAATTAATGTTTAATTAGCACCTAAACATGAAAAATTGCAATCTAGATTAAAAGCGAAACAATTGGGGGAATAAAAACTAAACAGGCAAAGGAATAAACACGAAATATAGTTTTTAAAATTCCATGCACTTGCAGTGATACTAATGTTTATACAGGTGAAACAAAGAGTAAATTAAATATTAGGTTAATTAATTAAAGGAACATATTGCTGACTTGAAATACCACAGATTGAATTTTGTTTTTCACGAACACTGTTTATTGAACGATTGTAATATAGATAAGACTAATACTGAAATTTTACATAAGGAAAAAACACTTATACTAGAAAATTTAAGGAAAGTCTTGAAATTTTGAAAGACAAAAATTGTATAAATAAAAATTTAAGTGTAAAGTTAAATGAAAACTGATTAAATATCTTACAAAAATATTTTTTTTTGTTCCATCTTGGTTATTTGAAATGGTTGTTGTAATCAGCTACTGTATGTTGTAAAGTAATGCAAATTTGTGTTGTGTTAAACCGCATTGCGGTAGTTGAAATAGTAGCCAAATAAAGCGGAGAAAAATGTTATTTCTGCAGGATATGTAAACATAATTTGTAAGTTAGAAGGAGATTAAAGTCTACTTGTTCGTGCTCCTTTAACTTGTGTCAATGCGAAAGCAACATTCATGGTTGGAGGTGTATATTGTAATTTGGAACTTGCTTCTCAGGTAATGTACAATATCATTAATATATTTGTGGATATAGATGGTGTACTTATGTATTAATTACTTGTCTCTAAACTAGATGTATGTAAATTTTATATCGTTGGTGAAACTTCCTTTCATTTTATTGAAAAGTGTGCCGTAGTGTATTTTAAATCTCATCGATAAAAGTAGTGTAACAGTAACACTTAAAATAAGTTTCATTGATATAAAGATTATAATGTGAAATTTAATTTAAAAAAATGTAAAAATATTCATTTGGGCAGATATATAAAAGAAATGCCGTTTTCTGTAAGTGTAAGCCTTCAAGCCTGTAGGAAATCTAATAGTATGTTTTCTCCTTGCCAATAACGACTAAATAGGAGGCCAGTTCCCCATAAAAGTCCTCCCGGAAGGCATTCTTTCCCGGCTCGTCGGTCGCATAGCGATCAATCGGAGAAAAAGCGTAAATAGAGTTATACTCTCCATATAAACATAGAAGACGAAGAAAAAGAGACAAACAGAGATATTTTGTTTTATTAATTTATTTTGGAGTAGGCAATTGTTCTGGGAAGAAACGGAAGAAAAGTTCTCGGCAATTCAAAGGTAAATCTTTATAATCGGTCCGTCGGGCGCTGTTTTAATCATTGTTTAAAAGACAATGGAACAAGTTGGTTGTTGTGTAATGGTGAGAATTCTTCGATACGCCTACAGAAATATTTCCAAAAATTTATAAAAATCCATAACTGGTTTAAATGCGGAGTGTTTTCTTAACTGAATTCTTACATCTCCAGAACGGAGTTAGATGAAAGACAACAGCAGATATGGAATCCTCAGAGGCAGCGGGATGTCCCAATTACCTGTACATGAAATTCCGCTGCAAACCGGAAGTCAGGCTGTTTCGATTCAAAAGTATTGTTAAAAGAAAAGAATGATGTATGGGGGCAAGACACTACTAATTGCAGGTGAATAGCATATATTTTAAATGAAGTAAATTATCAATATGATTAAAAACTGCAGCCCGGCATTGTGACCGTGTCAAATTAAATCACATTATTACTAATTTTAAATATAGTTTAAAAGTATTCATCCCTTTTCAGTAATAATTGAATGAAAAATTATGTTTCGAATTTCAATTGTACATGTATTTTCATTTTTAATTATTGAATAGATTTTAACTTGTTTTCTGATAAGTCAAATTTTTTAGGAAAAAAATCGAAAGAATCGTGTCTATTTCTTTTTCTGCCGTCGTCTTCGGTTCTGTCCGAACTGAAAAGAGGAGAATGCGAAAAATTAATGTTTAATTAGCACCTAAACATGAAAAATTGCAATCTAGATTAAAAGCGAAACAATTGGGGGAATAAAAACTAAATAGGCAAAGGAATAAACACGAAATATAGTTTTTAAAATTCCATGCACTTGCAGTGATACTAATGTTTATACAGGTGAAACAAAGAGTAAATTAAATATTAGGTTAATTAATTAAAGGAACATATTGCTGACTTGAAATACCACAGATTGAATTTTGTTTTTCACGGACACTGTTTATTGAACGATTGTAATATAGATAAGACTAATACTGAAATTTTACATAAGGAAAAAACACTTATACTAGAAAATTTAAGGAAAGTTTTGAAATTTTGATTGACAAAAATTGTATAAATAAAAGTTTGAGTGTAAAGTTAAATGAAAACTAATTAAATATCTTATAAAAGTTTTTTTGGCTCTATCTTGGTTATTTGAAATGGCTGTTGTAATCGGCTACTGTATGTTGTAAATTTATGCAAATTTGTGTTGTGTCGAACCGCATTGCGGCAGTTGAAATAGTAGCGAAATAAAATATCATATGTAAAGCGGAGAAAAATGTTATTTCTGTAGGGTATGTAAACATAATTTATGAAGTAGAACTAGATTAAAGTCTACCTGTTCGTGCTGCTTTAAGTCATGTCTATGCGTAAGCAACATTCACGGTTGAGGTGTATATTGTAATTTGGAACTTGCTTCTCAGGTAATGTACCTTTAATATATTTGTGGATATAGATGGTGTACTTATGTATTAATTACTTGTCTCTAAACTAGATGTATGTAAATTTTATATCGTTGGTGAAACTTCCTTTGATTTTATTGAAGAGAAAAGTGTGCCGTAGTATGTTCTAAATCTCATCGATAAAAGTAGTGTAACAGTAACACTTAAAGTAAGTTTTATAGATATAAAGATTATAATGTGAAATTTAATTAAAAAAAGTGTAAAAATATTTATTTGGGCAGATACAGAAAACGGCATTTCTTTTATATAAGAGTAAGCTTTCAAGCCTGTAGGAAATCTAATAGTATGTTTTCTCCTTGCCAATAACGACTAAATAGGAGGCCAGTTCCCCATAAAAGCCCTCCCGGAAGGCATTCTTTCCCGGCTCGTCGGTCGCATAGCGATCAATCGGAGAAAGAGCGTAAATAGAGTTATACTCTCCATATAAACGAAGAAAAAGAGACAAAGAGAGATATTTTGTTTTATTAATTTATTTTGGAGTAGGCAATTGTTCCGAGGAGAAACGGAAGAAAAGTTCTCGGCAATTCAAATGTAAATCTTTATAATCGGTCCGTCGGGCGCTGTTTTAATCATTGTTTAAAATACAATGGAACAAGTTGGTTGTTGTGTAATGGTGTGAATTCTTCGATACGCCTACAGAAATATTTCTAAAAATTTATAAAAATCCATAACGGGTTTAAATGCGGAGTGTTTTATTAACTGAATTCTTACATCTCCAGAATGGAGTTAGATGAAAGACGAGAGCAGATATGGAATCCTCAGAGGCAGCAGGATGTCTCAATTACCTGTACATGAAATTCCGCTGCAAACCGGAAGTCAGGCTATTTCGATTCAAAAGTATTGTTAAAAGAATGATGTACGGGGGCAAGACACTACTAATTGCAGGTGAATAGCATATATTTTAAATGAAGTAAATTATCAATATGATTAAAAACTGCAGCTCGGCATTGTGACCGTGTCATAATAAATCACCCCTCATTATTACTAATTTTAAATATAGTTTAAAAGTATTCATCCCTTTTCAATAATACAGTAGAACCTCGATTATCCGGACTAATTGGGGATGAAAGTANAAACGCTTAGTGAACGTATAAGTCACCAGGTCGAGAAAGTTAACCAGCGGCACTATATATAGCATTAAAAAATATTCCTTTATAGTAAATTTTTAATAAAATATTATTTCTGGTAAATTCTCTTGGAGTAAAATGTGATTGGAAATTTGACGCTTTATTTTACGATAAAAAATATCGGCAAAAATGAAGTTTCTTACATCTTGAATTACAGACGGCGCCGCTGGATTTATTCAAATATGAAAAATGTTCCGTTACAACGTAATCGTAAAATGACGTTTGAGTTATAACGAGAGATATTTTGTGTTATTAATTTATTTTGGATTAGGCAATTGTTTCGAGGATTAATGGAAGAAAAGTTCTCGGCTATTCAAAGGTAAAACTTTATGATCGGTCCGTCGGGCGCTGTTTTAATTATTGTTTAAAAGACAATGGAACAAGTTGGTTGTTGCGCAATTGTGATAATTCTTCGATACGCCTACAGAAATATTTCCAAAAATTTATAAAAATCCATAACGGGTTTAAATGCGGAGTGTTTTCTTAACTGAATTCTTACATCTCCAGAACGGAGTTAGATGAAAGACGACAGCATATATGGAATCCTCAGAGGCAGCGGATGCTCCGATTACCTGTACATGAAATTCCGCTGCAAACCGGAAGTCAGGCTATTTCGATTCAAAAGTATTGTTAAAAGAATGATGTGCGGGGGCAAGACACTACTAATTGCAGGTGAAGAGCATATATTTTAAATGAAGTAAATTATCAATATGATTAAAAACTGCAGCCCGGCATTGTGACTGTGTCATAGTAAATCACTCCTCATTATTACTAATTTTAAATATAGTTTAAAAGTATTCATCCCTTTTCAATAATACAGTAGAACCTCGATTATCCGGACTAATTGGGGATGAAGGTAGTCCGGATAAGGAAAAATCCGGATAATCGAAATAGATACTTTAATTTGTCTTTTAATGATAATACAACACGTTTTCTTTTCGATGACATATTGGTAATATTAAAAGTAAATACTGTATTTAAATCGTGATCAAATTTTCAAGAAACAAACGTTCGTATTGAATTTGGACTACTACTGACCAACGCTAACAGACTACCTATTGTTTAAAAGGCCCTCTGGTGGCGCAAGAAGACGGATTTTATAAAATAAAAAGCNTCGAGGATAATTTTATTTTACACACTGTTGATACCTCACAATTCTTCGCGTATGTGAAGACAGAGTGATAATTCTGTTGTACTTTCTTATGAATGACACAGTGAACGGAAGCTTATGGAATTCTCATGCAGAAACGGGTCAGTTCTTTTTATCATTCCTTTGATAGTCGTCACTTTATTTTCACATTCAAGAAATTAAATTAATTATTTATAGTGCTGATCTGAAGAAAATCTCGTTGACGATTACGTTAGAAAGAAAGATTTCCAAAGTAACTGAAGATGATTTCTCAGGTAACTTTCTTGTTATATCGAATGGTCCTAGAGATTGGTTTGTGGAGTGTGCTTACAATTATTGAAAGTGCTTTACGTTTGCTTGTTGAATGAAGTTTTTTGACTTAATGTAGACAAACGTAAGTAAATCTTTCATTTTTTCACGCATTGTTAAAACCATAATTTTTAAGAAATGGTTGTTTTTTTTTAAATTTTAAATTCTTCAATCAAAGCTGTAAAATATGAAAATAAAAGGAAAGGATCTTCGTAAAATACAGTATTATCTGATCTACTTCTTTCTAAACATAGCTGATAAATCTATTTTAAATATCGTATTACTAATTAATTAATGCATTTCACACATATACTTATTCCTGTTCAAGAAAATTAACTTAACTTAAAAACGTTTATTTTTCAGATCTCGAACCCAGCTTTAATTTTGTGGCGTGTCCAAGAAAGAATTTCTAAAATTATTTAATTTGATTTATAAAATAACGTATGACGTCATTCTCGTATCTGATTTCATTCAAAACTTTATTTTTAGATTCACTACCAATTAATAAACAGAAGAGTAACAAACGAAGAATTGTTTCCAGGAAAAAGGATGAGTCGAGGAATGCGTTTAACTTCTGTTTACAGAAGACTAAATTGAAGACAGTGATAAGAAATTATATTAGAATATGAAGAAAGGAAGAATATATGTCAAGCAAATGAAGAGAAAAAGAAAATGAAATGAAGATATCTTAAATAATTTTCAAATACATTATTTGTTAAAATACACTTTATATAAATTGTTTGAGATAAATGTATAAATTACATTTATTTGTGATAGTATGTTTATACTGCTTGAAAATATTCGCAAATACTGGTGTAAGCATTTTATGTATGGACCACATCACACAATAAATCAGTTAGTTGTAAGGTTTAAACTTTAGTGTAAAGAAACTTGTTAAAGGAAAAATTATTTTTTCTATCTGCACACACAAGTTTAACAATCCCTTAAAAATAGCGCGCCTGAATTTAGATATTTACATATTTGATTAGCAATAAATTGAAGGGAGTTTTGGTTTTAATGCTCTAATCGTATTTTACAGGTTTAAAAAAGAATAAGAAGTCAAGAAAAAGGAAGTCAAGAAAGAGGAAGTATCGATGTGGCAGTTGCGAGAAAGAATATATTTCGAAAAATGGGTTAAAATATCATCGAAGGATTCACACTGGAGAAGGGCTCTTGTCTTGCCAATACTGTAATCGTCAGTTTATCCATTCCAGCATTCTACGGGAACACGTCAAGATTCACACCGGAGAGAAACCCTTTGTCTGTGGTTATTGCAAACGAAGTTTTTCCCGCAGAGAACATCTGATAGGACATCTTCGTCTTCACACCGGAGAGAAACCATTCTCGTGTAATCATTGCTCACGAAAATTTCGCTTTAAATGTAATTTAAAGTATCATATTATTAAACATCATAATAGTAATGAATAATGTCTTTTTATGGAAAAAATCGTGAAGAACAAGAATCTATTTTAGTACATTTCTTCGAAAAATATGTAAAAGATGGTTTTTAGAATAAATATAATTTCATTGATTAAAAAGTAACAGGCATTTTAGTTGTTTAAGTACATGTCATTTATTTAGGGCAGGGGTCGCCATAGTGGTCGATATCGGCTAAGGGGTGACATTTTTTTTTTTTTTTGCTTATACAGAGACCACGACGTTCTTTTTTTTTTCTTGTTTTTACTCATACACATATACTTGTAATAAAACTTTACGGTAGAGGTCAATGTGAGGCTTTGGAAAGTGGTTGGGGTTCGATGGTTAAAAAAGTTTGGCGACCCCTGATCTACATAAAACCTAAAATCAATAATACCACAGACTCCTCACTATACAGACCATGTCTTCAGCACTCTACAAGTTATTGACATCCTGTATAGCAAACAAAATATACAAACATGTTGAAGAACACAACATTCTTACAAAACAACAAAAAGGTTGCCGTAGAAATCACGTGAGATGCAAAGAACAGTTACTTATAGATTCAATCATTCTACGACAAACACAGATAATACACATGTATAGACTACAGAAAAGCATTCAGCAGCGTTCCACACGGCTGCTACATACTCTACACATATACAAAATACATCCATCACTCATTGCATTCGTCCAAAACATTATGCAGCACTGGAGAACAACACTACATCTCAGGGTTAGTAACACTTTCATACAAACAATCCAAATATTTATTAGGCGAGAAATTTTTCAAGGAGATTCCTTGAGTCCTCTGGTTCTGCTTAGCCCTGAACCTATTATCCAACACGTTAAACCAGGGCTGTGGAGTCGCGTAAAAATCTACCGACTCCGACTCCGATTAGGGGCAGACTTGTTACCGAAAGAGACCCGGAAATTCTGATGTCATCACGTGACCTCAGAATAAAATATTCAATAAATAGAGTTGTAATAAAGATAGAGCGTAGAAACTTTTTATTCCAAAGCTAAAAGACTTCTCTAAGTAATATATAAATATTTATTCGATAGTTTTTACTTTTCCGGCTGTTATAGGCCTGTATAACAGAGGAAAAGTGTAGCGCTCGGTCAAAAAATGACCCCTCCCAAATTTTTACATTTTTGGACTCGGGACACCTTGAAATTTCGAGATATGCAAAAGATTCGAGGTTTTTTCTATATGTGTGGATGTTAGACTGTGTGTGGGGGGCATGATTTTGTTCACCCTGTTTGAAGCCTAATAATTTCTGTGGTCAGAGTGGTCAGAATCGGAGTCAGATGGTTTAACACAGGAGTTAGTTATTAAGCGTCAAAGTGGTTGAACTAAATCATGTCCCCATATACATTCTAACATCTTAGGCGAGAACATCTTAACGGGTTTTACTGTACTATTATAAAATGGCAAAAAAGCTTACTTTGAGGGTAAAGACGAGTTTTATTTTATTTTTTTAATTTTGAACGCTAATAACGAGTAAAATATTCATTAAGAGATATGACACATGACCACTTTTAGGTCTTCACCCTGTCGACCTTTAATTAAGAACCAAAATTTAATATTATTAATGCCCCTTTATACGCAAGCTACAGTGCCACATTTCATTTCTTAAACTTTAACCGTTCTGAGATATTAAACAATATCTCAGAACAGAAAATAAACAAATTAGACGCCAACATGCGCGCGCGAATTTTCCCCCTTTATTGACTTTTTTGAGGGGTTTGGGAGGTTTCCAAACGTGTAGATTTGCAAAAGAAAAAAACTTGGAGGATCAAATTTGACACGATTCCGATACTTTTCCGTTTTATATATATAACAAGTTGGTAAGTAAAAAGGAGTCGGAGTCGGCGGATTTTTTGACGACTTCGACTCCGGCTAAAACATCAAAACTCCACGACTCCACAGCCCTGCATTAAATAACACCCAAGCGGTTACAATACCAGACATGAAAAAACACCACAGTTTACACTGTCACATCTTATGTATGTGGACGACATAAAACTATGCATCCACACAAAAACAACTTCAACAACTCCTACAAATCACACATTCATACACCAAAGACATACAAATGGAGTTTGGCCTAGACAAACGCAAAACACTTCATACAGAAAAAGGAGTCTTGAAGAAAAGATTTTGCACTTGGAAATGGATAAGTTAGTGAATCCATGGAAGAGGGTGAATCATACAAGTGTTTAGGATTTTAACAGGCCAAACTAACAGAACATACACAAATAAAGCAAAGTTTAATTAAAGAATACCAAAGTTGGTTAAACGCTGTTCTCAGAACACAGTTAAATTCAAAACACACACTTAAAGCAATATACACATACGTCGTCCCTGTACAGTCGATCCCCCTATAATACGGGTTCCTAAAGTTTGGATTCCTATATGACGGCGAAAAAATTGCTTCGGTATCCATACAAACATGGTAAAAAACTCCTATTTCATCATGGGCACCGGGGTCACGGTACCTTCGTTCTAGGATTCTCTGGGCGTCCTAGCTGTCAGCTTCACTCAGAACACCCATTGTAACCTGGCCGAACTGGCTATTTGGGGATTCCAGTATAGTTACCACTCCCACTGGGTCCTGGCCATGTTGGCCATTGGGGGACTCTTGTGTTGTGTTGTATACCCCTGTATTATGGCCGAGTTGGCCATCTGGGGTTCTTTGCATTGTTGCTCCCCGTTGTAACCTGGGCGAGTTGGCTGTCAGGGGACTTTTCGTGTTTATTATTATTATTATTTATTTATTTATTTATTTATTTATTATTTATTTATTTATTTTTATTTTTTTTCTTTCGTGTGTAACTTTGTGCTTTTGTACTCCAGCACATTCCGGGTTGGTATTTTCAGCAGCTTGTGTCGGTTGCCCACGTGCATAGCTGTCAATTGCTCGCGTTCCCTGTCTCCCTAGAGGCAGTACCATGTGCGGGCTTATTTTCTGTATATATTTTGACCATACTGTTATCTGTGGACTATGTCCCATGTGTTGTAACTAAAGTATACTCAATAAATGGAACGCGATGTCGCCATGGTTCCCACTTCACACTTTCCTATCATTCCTTACTTTTCTTCCCTCTTCTCATTTCCTCTAAAACTCTTCATCCTTCCTTTTCAAAGGCTATGCCGTAAGGTTCGGCCTTCTAACACTTTTAAACATATCATATCATAT
>NW_019386694.1:722782-732797 GCF_000671375.1 Centruroides sculpturatus | reverse complement strand
GCTGTAATTTTATACATTTCTTGTGAAAGAAACATTTCTTATTCAACGGCCATAAAAATTATTTATATTAATGATGTCTCCAAAGTTCAACGAAGTTTTCGCAGAAAAATAACTTATCAGAAATCGCGGTCGCCGTTTGGTGCGCTGCTCCGCGACGAAAACAAGGTTAAGCAATGGCGATGTGGAACAGTGCACACTCGGTAAGTAATTCTACAAGTTTTTGTTTATAGCATAGTTTATATGGATTATTCCCAAAAAAATATACGTATTTTGGAAATGTTGAGTCGAATTAGTCTAGGAATCGATTAATTTTATGGAAGAAAACCTTTCAAACAGCCGTAGTCCGTAAAGTGCATACGTGCCGGGCTGTGATTGGCAAGGACTCGTACAAAATGGATTCTTAAAGAACGGAACGTATCTACCATGTTATAGGGGGGGTCGACTGTACTCATTTATTCTTTTGGAGTAATACGTTGGACTCACACAGATCTTGAGCAACAGCAAACGAAAACAAGAACAACACTTACTAAGTATTATGGTTTCTCCTTTCTCGGTCTTTTACCTGTCCCGGGATTCCGGGATAAAAGTGAACTGTTTCCCGGGATAAAATTCATCATTTTTAAGATATACAAAATATCTTGGAATCAAATGATATAATTATTTTTCATTTTTTAAAGTAATTTAATACGTTCTGCAACCTCCAAAATCATATTAATAATGCTATGTAAGATATATATTAAAAATTACCTTTGAATTACGTAGAAATTTTCACAAATAGAAAAAATGTATTAAAGTTTGATGGAAACTGCATACAACAACAACAAATAAATGATTTGAATTGAGTTGAACAAATAAATAAAAATGATAATAAGCGCAGAATCAAAACGGTTAGGAGTTGAAAGTTGAAATTTGGTACACAGGTAAGATAGCCAGCAACACCGGGCTTACTTGCTATAAATAGATAATCGTATCTGAATTTGAATTAAAACTATAATACGCTAATTCCTGGTGACACTAGTATTATTCAAATGCGAGGAGATAAATAAAATCTAATTGTTAAGTAACAGTAATGTGATGTTACTTCCATTTCATTCAAAAGAGAGTAAAACAATTTTTGAATAACAAATTTTTTATAATAGAACTGTTCCGGCCACCTTTTCCTTTTGAAATGATGTCGTCATATATTTAAATTTCAGAATTTTTACATGTTAATTCATAAATTGTTTAAATTTAAACGTAGAATAATTCACTCTACAGCTAAAACACGATTTTGCTTATAGTTCCAACTGAAAAGGTGGTATGCTCGAAACGTGTTTTGGAAAATGTAACAAGCTGTAGACTAAAAGACGTCGTGTAGTTACTTGTACTTTACATATAGGCTACTACTTGCTGGTTATAAAGGAATAGATAATATAGAACAAAGATTGGCAATCTTTCAGCGATGTTGTGCCGAACCTTATAGTGTTATTCCGCGAGTGCCGACATGATTCTATCAAGTTTGACAGAATGGCCTTCAAAAATATATCATTTTGAAGCTTTGTTGTTAATTGAATTATGTTCTTACATGTGAAGCCGGTACACAATACGAAGATGGCGACAACGAGCATAAATATACAAGCCAGAGATCTGTTTTTAATACACAATCGAAATTGTTTTTGTTAAATTTCGAATACGTGTGAGAATTGCAATTTATACACAGTATATTAAATGATTGTATTTTATTATAGAAATACTTAGAATTATTGATGGATTGCAGACCATTTAACGAAAATATGCGATTTAAATAAATGTTGACAGAAATAAACATATTAGAATGCCTATCTCGATTTACTAAAACATGTGTAGCTACTGTATCATTACAAAATATTTTCATACATGCATGCTTATAATTAATATGCGCACTATATCATTATTGCAAAGTTATTAATATATTCATAATGTGTATTAATACACGTTTTCCGAGATAACATTAATAAATGAACTCGTGTTCCACTAAAAACATATTTCAACTTCCAAAATGTAGCGTCTGTTAAGAAAGTTCTTTGTAGTAGAACCTTTATAGGAAACCAATCCTGTATTTAGTTGTTAGTCACGTAAAGAGTACCAACTTTCACGAGTTTCTTTCATTTGTGAGCTAAATAAAGTATAACATTGTTATTATAAGCTTAACAAATGATAGACTTAGAGCAAACAGTGATGACAGAGCTGGTATCGAGGACAACTGGTGCACTGGAAACCAGATTTGAGTTAGGGTCAGAAACTTCATAAAAATTGTATGGGTGTGGTTTAACTCAAATGTCTCCGGTTAAGTCTGTCAACATCCAATCGCTTTCATTGTTTGAGCCTTCTGGTACGAGAAGTGAACGTATATTTCAGATCCATGATAGGTCTGGAAAATGCCTTCTTATTGCCCACAGGAAGAAAACACAGGACTTTAAAGATATGTTTATTTTGTGCCATTCTATTGTAATTGTGGAAATGATTTAAATCATTTAAATATTTTTTATTATTGCTGTTATCGTGAATTAGAAATTATATATATATGTATTAGATGACCGTCACAACTCTATTGTTAAAGGAAAAGTATGATGTAAGGAGGCAAGCCACTACTAATTTGAGGTGGAAAGCATAGATTTTATGTTAAATAAAGAATTAATATTCAATCGTGCAACAAAGAAAATGTTGGAAAAATCAATAATGAATACTCTGAACACTAAACGTAAATCTAGTGTTGTGCAGGTTTATATGTCAGGTTGTGTATAATGAAATGAATATACTGTATATAATTCATGATTCATGATTCGAATTCTAATAGCGAGAGAGCATACAAACAAAATCATATTCGTTAACGTTGATGAGAGAACATTTAATATCTGAGAGAAATTGAGTAAAGTTCAGTGGATATATATACAGTGGAGCATTGATTATCCGACCCCCGATTAACCATCACCTCGGTTAACCGACCACGTTCTAGTCGGCAAATTCAAATGTCCGCTAGTGATGTGGCGCTACAATATTTGGCTATGTCTTGGCTACTTTAATATTATTTTTACGTGTTTTAGCTGGTAACACGGCTCGACCATGAAAGGGAGCCAGTATTTAAACGAGGCTTAATTTTTTAATTTTTAACGATACAATTGCGACGATTATTATTTTGAAAAAAAATTTGATAGGCTTAACATGGAGGGAAATTCAACGCGAACTAGGTTAATAACGATACACTAATATACTAATAATATACTACACTAATAATGGATTTTTTCATACTTTTCGGTTATCCGACTTTTCAATTATCCGACCAACCCCAGTCCCCAATTGAGTCGGATAATCGAGGATCTACTGTATATATTAATACTCGGTAATAGCACCAAACATACATCTGAAACTCTACCCAAAGTTTAAGGATGATTATGCTTCGTGGCTAATGGCATGTTGAGCTATGACTAAAAGCAATTGTCAAAGGTGACCTTCATCTATTATACAAAATTGGTAAGCCAATAAGAAGTGTCCACAATTTCTTTTTCACACTTCCAAAACTTTTGTTTTAAAAGGGACTATTCTCTTTTCTCGTCATTCAAAGGAAATTGAAGAAAAAATATTGATAAAATTCCTTTTGCAAAATGAAATAATATTCGAAATAATATTAATTTTAAAACAGATTTAAATACTTTAAATGTTTCCTAAAAGAAATATATCAATTTTTACGTGTTGATGCTGTCCTGAAGTTGAGAAGACCAGAAAATACAGAATGAAGAGAACTCACCATCTGAAAAATTTCAAAAAATAAATATATCAATACAAGATTTTTGTGATTAATATTATAAAATGTAGATAAATATACCTTAATCGGAAATTTCTTGGTAACGTTGAAGTAATCATTGATAGATAGGCATAGAGATGCTTTACCAAATCTCTTCATAAAATTCAACATCTGTACAATAATTGATTGTCATCACGTTATTTAAATTTTACAAAAAAATAACAATTATTTATTTAATAAAAAACAAATTTAAAATACTTTACCTTTAGTTTCTGTTCTAAACTGAGATCGCAATCAGCAAATCTTCTTATATCTTGAAAGGATGTTTGCATCTGAAAGAGAAAAACAAAGCAAAACGTCTGATCAAATTTGTAAATGAAATTATTCTCATTTTAATAAAATTTCTTACGTTTGACGTTAAAACAGACATGAAGAATCCAAATAAAATGCAGCCAAAAGTTATTAGAGCACAAATCGCAAAAATAAGGACTTTCAATACAAATTCCACTTTCGAGAAGATGGCAATAAAATAAAGTAGACACGTTTCTGTTAATAAAGTAGCATATAAAGTCGTGACTACATAATTGAACGGGCCGTTGAGTTGGTTTGTATAAGTCCAAATTTCATGGTGTTGTGCCATTATGTCTTCTAATTCAAATTCTAAGTCTGGATTATCTTTTCTCAATAGGTATAAATCTTTTGATACTTTCTGGAATGCATTCATTAAAATAACACCAAGCGAGATAAGAAAGAATGCAACGTGTACCAAACCTCCAATCATCACAATCATCCACATTCCATTTTCAATGGTACAAACAAATGCTTCCAGCTTGAATAATTCCTTTTTTTCTACATCGTGATAAAAGAAAAATACATTCAAAAACTGAAGCCATAATGTAATAAATATTGTCAAAGTCACTGTGGTAATTCGAATGTAATTTATGATAGAAAATAACTGATTTTGGAAAAAGTAATTCGAATTCCTTACTTTTATTTTTGTATTTAATTTCACTCTTTTGACGACGCTGAATATTATTGCAAACACTAAGGCAAGAACACATATGCCTACTTTGACAAAGATGTCGTTGTCCACAATCGAATACCATGATATACAGGGCGTTTTACTGGACAGAAAAGGAATTATCATACAAACACTAAGAAAGAAATGAAACCAGTAGATACATTCAACGAAAAATAAGTAAAATCTCTTGAGAAGATTTTGCAAATAATTGTGGTTTCGTATGACACATGAACAGGGATTGAAGAAATTTAATCCATATATCATTGACGTTGAGGTAAACGATGACAGAAAACATTGTAGACATATTTCCTGTTGAAAACTTACAATATTAGAGCTAATGCTCGATGAAGTTTGCATCATGTCTTTTCGGATAATTGTAATATTTTTCGATATAGCTTTGTATTTAATACGGAAAATTATGGCAGAGAAGAATTGTCTGCTGTATAGAGTCAGTTGAAGTTGTGGTACAGCTTCAAGGATAAAGTGTAGCTAATTCTCCTTTATATAAGCATAATTATAAAAATTAAGAATACCTTTAATGAAAATGAAAAATGTTTTGAATTATGATATCATCGATAAAAGCCGTCGTCTAATTCCTCATAATTCCTTCAATTTTTGTCCAATCTAGATGAAATTTCTGTCATTTATTCTGATGGAAAGAATAGTATACATATTTTGCGAAAATATTAGTTATAGAAGAAACGTTTTATCGATTTGCGATCGATGATCGCACTTATGTTGCAGGGACGACGTGACGTCCATGCTCGATTTGGAAAATTTCTCTAAGTGAGCAGACTTTGATAGTCTGTGTTGCATTAAATATTTTCTACTAGATTAAATTTCGAACTATTGCTTTGCTTGATATTTGTTCCTTTGTCTATTTACAATACAGGTATACAATGCGTGATTCTAAGTAATACTTCTAATATTCTAATTATTTATTGTTTACTCTTCCGATATTTTATTTTCTGTATGATTTAGAATATTCGTTTCAATTACTTTTAGAAGTTATTTCAGTAAATATTTAATGTATACTGTATTTTGGAAATATCGAATAACAATAAATTATACAGAAGTGTATTATTTCCATTTCTTAAATGTATAAATATACTTTCTAATCTACTATTATAAAACAAAATCAGCTAAAACGTAATTATTCGAATTACATATTAATTAAACCTGTTATATAAATATTTCGGATAAAAATATGGCTTAATTTAAGAATTTATTTATTTGAGGAATTTTTAAATATAAGTACAGTACATAGAAACGTTTCTCGATTACGTAATACAGTCGACCCCTCACTGTTGATTATTTTGTTTTATATGTTGTACGAGTCACTTAGATTTTACGAATACGTGAGCCGTTCACAGCCCGGCACACGTATTTTTAAAATCTAAGTGACTCGTACAACATGGAATTCATATAAAACGAAATAATCAATAGTGTTATAGGGGGCTATACATAAATGTTTAAAATTATACAGGCAATTTTAACAAATAGTGTATTAAATTAACTTTTACATTCAGTACTAAAACATCGAAGTGACAACACTGGATATTTATCTTCTTTTTTTCTAAACCTTCTGCCATGTGACCACCAGTGGCCGAGTGGATAAAACCACTAAACAATCGTAGTTGGTCGTGTGTTTGCTCCTGGCCAACGGGCTGGCCACTTGGAGTTTTCCGAATTTTCTTCACAACTTGAATAGATGCCAGCTTCTCATAAAAGTTTTCGTGACATCATCGTTGAAAGGTCGTGTTGCCGTAACCTAATTAATCAAACTATTCGCTTCCAGGTTTTTTGCTACAATCGGCACATGCTACAAATTTCTATAATTTTGCTTATTCTGATTTAAATGTTTCTGATAGTGACTAGAACGTTAAAAATTACACCGCATATATTTACATTATAAATGGTCAAAGCTATCAATCTGGTGTAAGTAGATTATTTAACCCGTTAGTTCGCGACAACTCGTGACCTCACGGAACCGACCGTAATGTTTATTTTATACCTCGAGACAGATCTATTTCATAATTATTTTAAATAATTTTTCACAACAAAATATTTTTGAAAATGAATTGAATTTTTGTTTGTTTAATGAGTTTCAGACTCTGTCTAGGACCTCACCCCAGCTCATTGGGCCACTGCCAACCTCCGACCAAGTAACTATTATGATTAATGGTTTTATCTATTAATCGGTTCATTTACAAACCGATGAATTAAAATGGACCGGAAATTAATCAGTAAATACAAAATTGAAAAGATGATAAATTAGTGTTGTTGTAATGAAGTTTTATAATTTTATTGTTTATATACTAGCTGCAAGGACCCGCTTCGCTGGGTTTTTATTTGTTCGTACATTTCTATGTAATNTGGTTAAGCGAGTTACTTTAATTATTTAGCAAAACAGTCACAATCGCCACCTTCTCGTTACTTAGGTCAGCCATCTTGAAAAGCGACCTCTCAACGAAAGCGTTTCTTTTTTTCTGCAAAACGTGACGTCAGATCGTTCAACAGAGGGACTCAACGGAAAATTTACTGTTGAGTCAACCGTTGAATATAGAAACGTATGGTTAGTGTGAGTTCTCGTAACGTACACTAAGAAGGGATTTTTCGAACCCTAACTTCAAATTTCAACTTTCAACTCCTAACCGTTTGGGCTCGTATCAGGTGTCTTCCAGTTGTGTGTTCTGTTAGCGTAGCGGATGTCATGTAGGCCTACGTTTATTTCAGCACAGGGCATAGTTGGTATGTTGTGCAAGTTTTTGTTTTCCTCCTCGATCTAGCCTGAATCAGCATTGTCACTGGACCAAAGAGAAGACCAATAAGTTGTGAGTTCTTCTCCTGTTGGTGTGCAACTGTGCTGTGCATCAATGTTTGTTTTGGTACTAATTTGTCTTAAAAAAGTTTTTCAATATTTGTAACTAACTTATTTTGTTGTTTTCGTAGTGTACATGTTTTGTATCGTTTGAGTCTATGTGCTTTGGCTGCAAGTTTTCGTTTCAGAGAATCTATGTATTCTGTAATGTGTATGTTATGGTGTTCATGTTTTGTGTTTGTTTTGATTTTCTTGAAAATATTTTTGAGTTGTTTGTTTAATTTGGGTGTTATATTGTTTTTAGTGTATTGTGTCAGCCTGCCTAATTGCTGTCTAATGTCATTTATTTGTGTTTCTATTCTTCTCTGCAGGCAGACTTGTGATAGAATTGTGTTTTGTGTGTATCTTTCTGCGATTGTATTTTCAGTCCATGGTGTGTCGCTACTGTAACTACCCAGTTTAAACTAATGTATGAACGTCTGAAAGTGTAGAAATTAAATGAATGTAGTTTGATAGTAAGTGAGTGTTTACACAATTTAGTGTTTTTCCTACTACTTTTGACGTGTTGATTTTTTTTATTCGTGGTCTTTGCGTGGGATATTTACCTGTATATTTATTCAGTGTTTCCAGGTTACGTGATCTTCATTAATGTTAAATGTTTCTGACTGTTGATGTATTTACTCAGCAACCTGTTGTTTAAAAAGTTCAAGTATTGCTTATGAGATAAGTTGTTGTGTATAATTGTTTTTTTTTTATCAGCAACCCTTTGTTCAGTGACAGTGACGTCAGGATATTGTTGTATGAATCTATAGTGTAGTTGTTGTCTGTACGATGTCATATTTGTTTCGAGTTTTGTGATAGTGTAGTAAGTACGGATAGTAAACTCGTTCATTTATAATGTCCATTTCATCCGTTGGCGTGATTTTCCAGCTTTTGTGGTTTGTGGATGCATTGTTACAGAAAAACCAAAACTAGATTGGTACCTCACTTCTGTTGAGGGCATTGCAGTAGCCATGCTTGGGCCTGCGCTGCTTTCACAACCAGTAACCAAAGGAGACTGTGACCTATTTTTTACATGAGCCTCTGCCTAACCCACGAACGCGGACCTTGTTATCCCGGGCGACGTCCGAGCCGGTATCACACTTTGATCTGGTTACTACCATAATAATTATCTCCACAGAATAGTGGGTGTGGTCACTTTTACAAGTTAGCTTCATTTCTCCCCATAGACCTTACTGGCATGAGTGTCCCTACCAGGAGCTTGTGCTCCAGCCTGCATTGCCCTGTGGTTCAGTAAAATTACTGGGCTCTCCCACCACGACAAGGTGGTGACTACGGGAGAGTTATTATTATTATTATTATCATTATCATTCCCTCTCGATTATATTATAAGATTATAATAAGTTTATTTATTTTCNCGACAAGGTGGTGACTACGGGAGAGTTATTATTATTATTATTATCATTATCATTCCCTCTCGATTATATTATAAGATTATAATAAGTTTATTTATTTTCATTTAGTTTTATACTGAGATTTTCATTATTGTTATTCCGTTTTTATTAAGTCAACAGATTCTTTAAATTTCCTACATTGTCTATCTGGCTCATAACCGAAAACTTTTACTGTATTTTTGTTACTACTCACAATTAGGCCTATGTGTCATAATGCTAATGAAAGACCGAGTTAAATCTATTATAACAGAAAAAAGTATAGTAATTAATCAAAAATTACCCCAAGATTTTTACATTTTTCGACTCAGGGACTTCAAACGTCGAGGAATTGAAAAAAAATTGAATTGTTTTTTCTGATTGTATGGATGTTTGTGTGGCACGATTTTTCCACCGTCATTGAAACTAAATACCTTCTGTGGTTTTTATCGAAATTTTTTAAAACTTTTCACCGTGATTTGTATATTGGGGATCGATGCTATTAGATTTTGGTAGTTAAAAATTGATGGTAAGAGGATATAGAGGGAGGTTCATGTGTGATACCTCGAGTAAGATCCGACTTAGAAAGATTTCAGTCGTTACTAGCATTTACAACTTTTTATAATACACATATGTGCTCTCAAAATTAAGCTTCCTGCCATTTTCAATTAACTAAAACTAAAAAATATTTAAATCAAATGCCATGCCAGATGGTGCTACACGGAGTTTGAAATCCACGAAATTTTGTGGATATAATTGAAAATCTTTGGATACAAAAAAAACAGATTTAAGGTATAACGTTCCGTCGTGTATATATACAGTAGATCCCCCTATAAGACGGTAGATACGTTCCGTTCTTTATGAATCAATTTTGTAGGAATCATAGTTTACGGACTACGGCTGTTTGAAAGGTTTTCTTTCATAAAATTAATCGATTCTAGACTAATTCGACTCAACATTTCCAAAATACGTATATTTTTTTG
>NW_019386694.1:712507-721225 GCF_000671375.1 Centruroides sculpturatus | reverse complement strand
GTTATATCCAAATAATTTATCTTTCCGTGTTTTCCACTTCTGTTTTAAACATTATATTATTATTGTTATCTATAACATTAATAAATTTATTTATTAAATCTATGCTAATAAGATCATTATCAGATACAAGAATTCCGTAAATATATCAAAATTTAATGGCCTTCACATTCATTGTATTATATATATTGATCATAACGGACGAGGTAATGATAAATATAGATAATATATGTACCTCGTCCGTTTTTCGGACGAGGTACATAGCCTAAAGTCCAACTGTCATGTTCACAAAGTACAGGGGGTTCGCCCTGATTAAAAACGTAACCATACCACTCCCTGGCACGACTAAAACGCTAATTCTGTGAATAGTTAATAGTTAATTTGTAATTTAAAGATGAAGGTATGTTCGATAATCCGTTGAATAACTTTTTTGCAAAATTTGATTCTTATAGGATGAATTTCTGTGTTTTATTACGATGAATATTATATAGGTTGACTGAAGACTTTTTTTCCACATTAAGTTAGATTAATGTTATCTTTATCTTTGTTGTCAAACTCGTGGGAGTTTGACAACAAAGATAAAGATAATAATAATCTAACTTAATTTAACTTAACGGATTTTTATGTTATCTAAAAATCCGTTAGAGAGCATTATGTTTTTATGTTTTTCTGTAGGATTACTCTATTACATATGATGCAATTACATTGTATTATTACGTTGCAGAAGCGAGACATAACGGGTACAATATTTGTGTTTACATTTTGTATAGTTACATCAACAGAT
The DNA here is from genome assembly GCF_000671375.1 of Centruroides sculpturatus. Classification (NCBI taxonomy): domain Eukaryota; kingdom Metazoa; phylum Arthropoda; class Arachnida; order Scorpiones; family Buthidae; genus Centruroides; species Centruroides sculpturatus. The sequence goes on along the minus strand of NW_019386694.1, from coordinate 720,444 downwards.
AAGACGCTTTTTTGCGATTGAAATATATATTATTGATTCATTTCATTTAGGAAACGATTTTCGTAGAACAAAGTCTTTAGATTTACACAATCGATAGTTTTCTTTATTTTTCAGATACGTGCGAAAATTGTAATTTATAAGCAGTATATAAAATGCCTGTTTCTATATAATTATTGAATTCAGCTATTTAACGAAATAATTCGATTTAAATAAATGTTGATAAAAATAAACGTATTAGAATGTGTATATCAATTAAGTAAAACATGTGTAACTACCGCATTACAAAATTTCATACACGTTATATATCATAATAAAATATGTATGCTTCTAATATGAGCATTATATCATTAATACACATTACAGCAAAGTTAATGTATTATATATAATATGCGTTTTCCGACATAACGTTAATAAGCGAACTGTTATCCAATAAAAACACATTTCAATTACAAAAATGTAGCCCCTGTTAATAAAACAATTTTGATCATAGAAATAATTCTGGGTGTTTTTAATTCCTTTTCGGTGTAAGCTATTAACCATCTGTCTGCAGTTGGAATATAAAAAGGATTTAAACGGACCCAAAAAGTATTTGATTGGTCAAAATTGTTTCAATAAAATGTAACAAACTTGAACATAAAGAGAATCTTCACATAAATTCGGCATTAAAGATTCTTCTTCGGAATATTTACAAATACTTTTTATTTTTCTTGTATGAAAATACTTGCCATGTCTCTGAATATACTTATTCTAACAATAAACGAATTGTCCGTAAATAATAAAAATGAATGTTATCGCCCTAAATAAATGACACGTACGTAAACAACTAAAATGACTTCATTGATTAAAAAGTAATATAATTATATTTATTCTAAAAACCATCTTTTTTTCCGTACATAAAATCAATTGTTTTATGTACAAAATGAAAGTTACAAAACGAATAGATCTTTAGAAAGTTCTTGTTTCATGTTCAATAAAATAAGAGTATTACATATGTTTCGAAGAAATGTACTAAAATAGATTCTTGTTCGTCAAGATTTTTCCCATAAAAGTCATTATTCATTACTATTATGATGTTTAATAATATGATACTTTAAAGAAGGTTTAAAACGAAATTTTTGTGAGCAATGATTACACGAGAATGGTTTCTCTCCGGTGTGAAGACGAAGATGTCCTATCAGATGCTATTTGCGTGTAAAACTTCGTTTGCAATGACCACAGACAAAGGGTTTCTCTCCGGTATGTATCTTGAAGTTGTCCCGTAGATTGCCGGAATGGACAAACTGACGATTACAGTATTGGCAAGACAAGAGCCCTTCTCCAGTGTGAATCCTTCGATGATATTTTAACCCATTTTTCGAAATAAATTCTTTCTCGCAACTGCCACATCGATACTTCCCATTTCTTGACTTCTGATTGTTTAAACCTGTAAAATACGATTAGAGCATTAAAACCAAATATCCCTTCAATTTATTGCTAATCGAATATGTAAAATTCTAAATTTAAGCACGATGCTTTTAAAAGACTGTTAAAATTGTATGTGCAGATAGAAAAAATAATTTTTCCTTTAACAAGTTTCTTTACACTAAAGTTTAAACCTTACAACTAACTGGACCGCATCACATCACACAATAAATCACACACAAAATGATTACACCAGTATTTGCAAATATTTTCAAGCAATATAAACATACTAAATCACAAATAAATGTAATTTATACATTTATATGAAAACAATTTATATAAAGTGTATTTTAACAAATAATATATTTCAAAATTATTTAAGATATCTTCATTTCATTTTCTGTTTCTCTTCATTTGCTTGACATATATTCTTCATATTCTAATATAATTTCTTATCACTGTCTTCAATTTAGTCTTCTGTAAACAGAAGTTAAACACATTCCTCGACTCGTCCTTTTTCCTGGAAACAGTTCTTCGTTTGTTACTCTTCTCTCTATTGGATGATAGTGAATCTCAAAATAAAGTTTTGACTGAAATCAGATACAAGAATGACGTCATACGTTATTTTATAAATCAAATTAAATAATTTTAGAAATTCTTTCTTGGACACGCCACAAAATTAAAGCTGGGTTCGAGATCTGAAAAATAAACGTTTTTAAGTTAAGTTAATTTTCTTGAACAGGAATAAGTATATGTGTGAAATGCATTAATTAATTAGTAATACGATATTTAAAATAGATTTATCAGCTATGTTTAGAAAGAAGTAGATCAGATAATACTGTATTTTACGAAGATCCTTTCCTTTTATTTTCATATTTTACAGCTTTGATTGAAGAATTTAAAATTTAAAAAAAAACAACCATTTCTTAAAAATTATGGTTTTAACAATGCGTGAAAAAATGAAAGATTTACTTACGTTTGTCTACATTAAGTCAAAAAACTTCATTCAACAAGCAAACGTAAAGCACTTTCAATAATTGTAAGCACACTCCACAAACCAATCTCTAGGACCATTCGATATAACAAGAAAGTTACCTGAGAAATCATCTTCAGTTACTTTGGAAATCTTTCTTTCTAACGTAATCGTCAACGAGATTTTCTTCAGATCAGCACTATAAANAATATGTATATTCATTTAAAGTCCTTTGTGTCCTGCTCACCAGTTGCCAAGTGGATAAAATCAGAGAACACTGTCAGTTGGTCGTGACATTTCGTTTCGCTAACGTGTTGGTCACGTAGAGTATTCTGCGTTTTCTTCATGTCAGCAATATCTAAATAGAAGTCGGTTTCCCATAACATATCTTCCTTGAAGACGGATCCCTCTTGGCAGATCACTCGTGTCATGCTGATGTACACAATCAACCCTTTCTGTCCTAGAGTACCATAATTGGTACTTTTTTTCTACTCTTTTCGTTCCGTGGGCACTAAGAGGGCATCTTTTTGCGAACCCATTATGAGTTCGGCCAGGCCCACAATGGGGATGCCGGGTGGTGAGGGCCCGACATATCCGAACAAACCACCCCCGAAAAATCCTGGGGATTTTTCGACCTGTTCGGATTCGAACTCTGGTCCCCCAGAGCGGTAGGCTGCCACCTTGACCGCTCGGCCATCCGGCCACCCATAATTAGTACTGTAGGTTATGAGATAGTAGTCCTAAAAGTTTAAAAACTCCACCAGGTACATTCGGCAACGAATTCGGTTTTTACATGCCGATATTGCCCCCTCGTATATCCATTCGTGATTTATCTAGTGTTATCAAATTAGTATCGGGATATTCCGTGAATTTGCCATCACCAAAACGCCAAAGTTGTTTAGAAAACTCCTCTGATGATCTGTCTCCCAATAGATGGACCCTGATCTAAACTGATAAATTTTTAACGTGATTCCACAGTGACGGTGCCTTTGGGTAGTCATTAATCTATTCGGCAGGTGTCGGCAGGTAAGCCAACAATCTATTGTGAACAATTCAATAACAATTAACATTTATTTTTTATTTTTGTCAAGAGAGGGCACTACATGTAAAGGATAAATACCTTGATACATTGTAGTGATATAGAGCATAGTATCGATTCATGCATGATCTAAGTAATACTCATACAAACTTTGGTCTAGATATGTTTAAGAAGAAAGATTTATATAAAGAACAAACCAACAAGATATGTTATATATGTAAATCAGGGGTCGCCAAAGTGGTCTATATCGACCCATAGGGGTCGATGAAAAGACTAAAACTTACAAATTTTGAACCGAATATTGCTAATCTTGCTAAGGATTATCAAGCTTATCCATCTTATTGATTGTCAGTTACAAAAATTATTATTGATATTAACATATGTACTGTACAGTACAATAAATGTAAAAAAATGTAAAATTAAAAGATATATATTAAAATAGTAAGCGCTTTTTGTTTTTCCTTGTAACACAAACTTTTTGGTGGGGTCGATGTGAGGTTTCGAAAAGTTGCAGGGGGTCGACGATGAAAAAAGTTTGGCTACCCCTGATGTAAATAGATTATTTGTTTACTCTTTCTGCCCCATGAGCACTAAGAAGGCCTCTTTTAGCAAGCTGATTATGGATTCGGCAAGGCCCACAATAGTAAGAGACGGAGGCCAACATATCCAATCGAACCACCTCCCGAAAAATTCCTGGACCCGTCCGAAATCGATCCCGGATCCCCAGAGTGATAAGCTGCCACCTGACCCAGTGGCGTAGCATGGGTGTCAGCCGCCCGGGGCAAAGGAAAATTTCGCCGTCCCCTAATTTAGGTATCTCAATTTAAAAGACTAAAATTCAGTTTCGTCACAGAATAAGTAATGAAAAATTCTGTGCTAGTGTTGCCACCTTTTTAAAATCGCTAACCCGGACGGCAGGCGAGGTTTGTTCGAACAGAAGTTCCTGATGCATGCATACGTCATTTTGCAATGCGAAGAATGTGCAGTGCATGCCAATTCGAAATCAGATACAGTTAGCGACTAGGGAGACTTGGGTAGTGGTAACGTAACCTAGCTCTATTGAACATTGGAAGTGTACAGGTTGCGCATGGCATAGCCGGGTAAAATTAGTAGTTCATTTCCCTCTGCTCATTTCAATCAGTTCGAATCGTAGGTGCGGCGAAAATGTGAAATGTAGTGTTTCAAATTTTTTATAAGATATTATTATTATTATTTATTGTGAAATTTTGGAAAATATGGCGATTGGTAAAAAAAATGACCACCTAAGATTCATTTTTTGAACTCAGAGGATCTTAAAACGTCAAAAAAAGCTAAAAAGTATTACAGGGGTGTTCTCTGTATGTATGGATGTGGGGGGAGCAACACGATTTTGTTCACCAATTTGAATATTAATAATTCCTGTGCTTTTCTTTCGAAAGTTCCTGACATTTTTCAGGAAAATTTATTTTTTAGCGGGATTGTTGCGCTGCAATTTGAAAAAATTGTAACTTATAAATTCCCACTGTGGTCTGTCCGTCTTTCCCTAAACTCGAGACCGGATATGAAAAGGATGCCCCGATTTACTATATACGAACTTCCGATGCAAACCGGAAATCAAGTTGTTTGAATTCAAATATTTCCCCCTGAAATGAGTTAGATAACCGTTAAGACTCTATTGCTAACAGAAAAAGTATGATATACAGTACAGGGAAAAGACTACAGTAGAGCATCGATTATCCGCCACCTCGGTTAACCGACCGCGTTCTAGTCGGAAAATTCAAATGTCCGCTAGTGACGTGGTGCTACAATATTTGGCTATGTCTTGGCTACTTTAATATTATTTTTACGTGTTTTAGCTGGCAACATGGATCGACCACGAAAGGGAGCCAGTATTTATACGAGGCTTAATTTTCTAATTTTTAACGAAACAATTGCGACGATTATTATTTTAAAAAAATTTGATAGGCTTAACATGGAGGAAAATTCAACGCGAAGTAGGTTAATAGCGATATACCAATATACTAATTACACGGGATATAATAATATACTACACTAATAATGGATTTTTTTCATATTTTTCGGTTATCCGACTTTTCAATTATCCGACCAACCCGAGTCCCCAATTGAGTCGGATAATCGATGCTCTACTGTACTAATTTTGAGGTGAAGAGCATATACTTTAAATTAAATAAATTAAAATTATGATTAAAAATTGCAGCCAGACATTGTGAAAATATCAATAAATATTTGCTCGTTAGCATTTAGAATATTTTTTTTAACAGATGGAGCCACATGCAGTTTTAAATGTTGCTAGGAAAGTTAAGCAACTCTATGCTGGATTTTTAATAATTGCTTCCAACTTTTCCATTTCAAAGTAAATAACGCATGACTAAGAAGTGTTTTAGAAAATTGAAAAATGTATACATGAAAGGTCTTATTGAAATGTAAAAGAAAATATTTACAACCGAGAAACGTATAAACGGGGTGCAACTATTTCTTTCTTTCTTTTCTCTCTGGATTTTTTGGTAGAGGTAATTAATTGCACTTGAAGCCTTACCTTTGATAAATTAAATAAAAAAGCTGACCATTTCAGTATCTAGCACATTACACAAATGTCAATTTTTGCCTGCATATTTTCACCACTTAATCAAATTAAGCCATTTGAAATTTGGAACCTCAATTCGGAAATTTTTATACTTTATACTTCTCCTCCTTATGAGGGCCCAGAGGCACTACAAATTTAAGCAGTAATTATAACACTGGAAGCATATCAGTTTGCTCCCAATGGAAAACTTGCAGCAGATGCCATTGGCGTATAGCTACCCAATACTGTATCTAGTATGAGTNTTATACTGTACTTTCAAAGGTTATCTTACCCAAAGACCAAGTGATCAAAATAACATATTTAAAAGTTCTTTACATTGTGTAAAGTAGAAAAATAAAAAATTATTAAAATGTGTTAGATTGGTCACTCGGTGCGTTAAACCCTTATGCAAGAGAACCTTTGTGGTTATATAAATCAAATAGTATAATATAACAAACATTAAAACGAAAACCATAAAAGAATTTGGTTATTTCAGCCTACCATTGTCACGTTTATCGCCATACTTGGAAGGTACGAAATGGTCACATTTTCATTGATCAGATAGACAACTATTGAAAATATAATATATTGAAATAATTCGACCAAAAGTAATAGTAGACCTCCTCCATGATAAGAAAACAGTCAACGACTACTAATTTATAATAATAAACCACACACACCTGATTTGTATTTGCCGAGTTATTTTCTTTATTCAACCGTTTTGCTGAGAAGGTAGATAGATAGACTACTAATTCACTGTGGTCTACTATTAATATTTTAAAAGTGATTTGTATTGGACATGTTGTCATGGCCCCGCACGTGATCAAAGTTGCTAATTTTAACGTCCGAAAGACTTTAAATAAAACTTGTTTGAATAAAAAACAAATCTTTTAAAATTGCGAGAGTAATTGCTTTTATGTGAAAATAAATTTTTTTAAACTTTGGCAACAGATTGTATAAATTATGCAGGAAGTGTGTTCTCGTAAAAATTGCGTTTATGGAAAGTTATTGGGCTGCAATTTGTAAAAATATATAGTCCCATAAATTCTCACTTTCATCCCTTGTCTATCTGTTCTTCCTTAATCACGATAAAGGAGTTAGGTAGTTGAAAGTCGAGACCACGGGTCGTATTCTGGTCACCGTCTCTGGTCTCTCATCTCTCACAAGCCAATCAGCGACCGGCGTGTGAGAGATGAGAGACCAGAGACGGTGACCAGAATACGGCCCCAGATATGGAAAACTTAGGACAGGAGGCTCAGATTAACTATATACGAACTTCCGCTTTAGAACGGAAGTACCGTTAGTTTGATTCAAATTTTTTTCCCAAACGGAGTTAGATATATGACTGGCACGACTCTATTGCTAACAGGAAAAGTATGATGTACACGAACAAAACACTACCACACTCCATGCAGGCAAGTNCATAAGCTTCCGTTTACTGCGTCGTACAGAAGAAAGTACAATAGAATTATCATTCTGTCTTCACATACGCGAAGAATTGTGAAGTATCAACAGAGTGTAAAATAAAATTATCCTCGACTTTTCTCGACACGAAAGACAACGAAAATACGTCAGTAGTAACGAGCCAAGTGTTGCGTGTTAAAGCTATTTATTGTCGTTTCTTCTTCTGTTTTTAGTTCGGACGGAACCGAAGATGACGGCAGAAAAACAAATAGACACGATTCTTTCGATTTTTTTCCTAAAAAATTTGACTTATCAGAAAACAAGTTAAAATCTATACAATAATTAAAAATGAAAATGCAAAGATACAATTGAAATTCGAAAAATAATTTTTTATTCAAATACAGTAGAACCTCCATTATCCGGACCTCCATTATCCGGATTTTCGATTATCCGGATTGTTCAAAATAAACAAAAATTTTACGAATTTGCTGATTTGCACTTGGCGAATTACGACACTGTTTATGTACGTGATGGAATGCATAACTTTTTTTGTTTCA